>NC_051177.1:39623774-39831067 GCF_013339695.2 Rhipicephalus sanguineus
GTTTGCGTATGCTTTTGTACGCAGAGTTCCTAAGTGCTTCATCGGCACAGTGTCACTTCACTTCACAAAGACTAGTAACTTTAACAGCCGTCTGCAATTTACATAAGAGGCGAGGCTCGTGCTTAGCTTACTGGCAGTGGTACCAGAGTTCGTGATAATATTCGTACGTTATACTTCGCATCGTACTCAAACGTAAGAAACCAACTTAACCGCTCTTGAGACACCGCTCCGCCACAACTTTAAGGATATGCAACTCACTTTCTGACGTCACAACGCCGCATAGTTCTTCTAGATATCAGGCCATGCTCGTTTGTATTCTGAATGCGATGCAGTGTCGCAATGCAGCACGCTCAGACGCACGTACACACAACAAGATTCAAGAAGCTCTAAGCACTTTTTTTCATCGTAAAAGTGATGTTTTTTCACGCTTAGACTTGCTGGTCAGAACGCGTAAAGAACGAGAAATTCCCGAAAAATGAGTGCACCATCCTACGACGTTGTTCTATTTCAGGGTTCCCTCAATGTCGTCTACTAAGAACAAAGGAGTGCTACATCGTGCACGTCGGGTGCGTAGTTTTGCGAAATTGTGCTACGCATACCAGAGAAACACTTTTTTTTGTCGCCCTAACTCGTTTTTCACTGGCTAAGAAGGAATCCTAAGCGTGTAATAGGACCTTAACGCTACCGAGACAAAAGAAAAAGATGCACAGAAGACTGCAAACCGAGAATGTCTTGGTTGCGTAAGCGTTAATGTGAGACAATGGATTACCATTAAAGCCGGGCGAATTGCTCTTCATTCTTTAAATATTGCGCGTCGGTATAGGCAGAGCCTAAACCGCACCGGGGCTCGTTTGTCACGAATAACAAAAGAAGGAAGAGGAGGCATACGAGTTTTATAATCACGATATACGAACCAGGATGGCAGCAGGCGTTTTCTGGTCGGCTATGCACTAGCGCAAATAGCGTCTTTCTACTATTCCCCCATACGTACATTAGCGAAACGTGGTTAAATGTACTCGGCGAGTAGTGCCGTCTCCACATACCGCCGCACGCACCGCCGATGCGATTAAAGCAGCCGAGCCGTTTTCCGTCTTAAGCCAGTAGCATAAATCATTTACGAGCCGTTTCGTCGCGGCTCTTCCGAGACCCATTTTCGAGGAGTATAGCGTCGAACGGTGCTGGGCGTTGAGTTATGCGATCGTCAAATATTTAGCGGCGCCGCAGTGCACGGCGCAACAGTTGGACTTCTTAACTCGGGAGCTTCCACCGTGGCCGTACGAATGACTCGGCAGTGAAGAGGTTAGAAGGAGGGCGGATGACAGACAGGCAAGACAGAGGAGAGTGACAGGCTGGCAAGGGGTGTCGTCTTTGCCAGAGCGAGTTTAAAATTTAGAAGCCACTCGTAAAAGAAGCTTAACTGCCCTCTACCCTATTCATTCCCAATCCCTTTCACAGTTTCGCTGCCTATAGAGCATTCAGGTCCTTCCTCAAAGTTGGTTGTTAATTTATTTTTCGACTTCGTAGTAATGAGCCAGAACCTTCGCCTGGCGGCAGCCCAGAGGGGAGTTCCGGAATGTTAAGGCGCCGCTGGCCAATCTTAGATAAAGCGCACTTCTCTCTCATTTCAAGGAACGATGCCGGTGGGACTGAACATCGATTAACGGATGACGCCGATAAATCTCGAGCGAATAGATAGGTCCCTCCACCGACCGCCTTTCGGGTAAAATTCGCGACGCGCCCCGCTGCACTGTGGCGAACCGATGACGGTAGTCGGGGAACGTTTCATTGTATAGGTTTTGCACGTCGCCGTGCCATGAAACCGAAGTATGCGGTGGTGAGTCAAGTTATTAATGTCCAGGCGCAAGGAATAAGGTTCCGATGGATTTTCGCCGTCAGAGGCATCCGGCATCCCGCGGCGTTGCCTGTCCTTTAACTATAGACACTTCGAACATCAGAATTATGATCCGGCGTGGATGGACTTTGACATTGAGAAAAGAGATTCGCCCCAAGCGCCTGGTTGTTCGTCACGTACCTGGCCAACGCCTAAAAGCCGTCAAATACTTGTTCCCTGTAGCATCTGATAATACCTCAATTTTGTATAAAGAACTGTTTCCTATCACTGGAGCTAACTACAGAAAATTCTTACGCTACTGCATATGCCTCAAGGCAAGTCTCTAAATTTAACAAAATACAGACAGTGACGGTTCCCTTGGCCGCTAGTGCAATCAGGAGCGCACGTGCGCTTCTATTCAGACAAAAATTCACGCTGCAGGGCATGCCGTGCGAGTAAAAAATGAGGGTCATACTGTCACCGCCCAAATGTAGTGTGAAGCACTGTCGCTATTCTCAGCTTGTGCAAGTAAATTGCGGTATATGAGAAAAAGAGTTCTTGGTTTCGGACACCGAATGGGTCTACGAAAGGCCCATTCTACAAGAAGCGTGTTAGGTTTTAAAGACGATAGTCTTTCTTGGGGAACTTAAACACAGAAATTTTGGTCTGTCTTTCTGTTTGTCGGCACGTCCCTCGATTCAGCCACTCGGCGAAAGTTGAACCACTTGCCCAAGGGCCAGCCATCATGAACGGCTGACTAGGTTCATACTTGTGTACATTGTTGATCAAAAAGCAAACATTACGCATATCTGAGGCGCAACATCACTAGGTAAGTATTAGGCGGTGTGTTCCTTTAACAGAAAATACATAGATACGCAATTTTAAAGACCTTGATGGTATGCGTTTAACGTTGAGACAGTAACGCGTTTATTAAAAGATTGACACAGCTGAAGCGATCAGCGGTCCAAGCCGAGCAAGCGCGAGCGCCAACAACAACCGTCTTCGTCTTCTTCTTTCGCAGGCGTTCTTGTCTGCGCCCTACCATGTTACAAATCACTCCCCCGCGGAAAAGGAGCCATCCTGGCGACCTAAGGAACAGGTACAACTGGTGGGTCATAATGCGGCTTCAGTCGATCGACGTGAACAGTCTCGCGGCCGTGACGACGGCGGTCCGTAGATGATTGAACAGGCTCAATCATATAGTTAACTGGGGATGCTTGACGTAGGACGCGGTAGGGGCCTTCGTACTTAGGCAGTAGCTTTGTGGAAAGGCCAGGAGCGGAGGAGGGAACGCGAAGCCACACCAACGTTCCAGGCGAATACGACTGAGGAGGCAGGTTTTCGTCGCGACGGTCCTTCTGGCCCTACTCGCCCTACAATGTTACAACCCTAGTTTCTTAAGGTGCGCTGAAAATGCGACTGCGCTGAAACTTGTCTTCCTCCGTGCCCTCTGCACAAGCTCATGTTGTGTTTCGGTTTCGGTTCAGTATTGCATTGTACGAATGACAGGGGGCGTCGCTCTGGCATTCCTGTTTTACCCAGGCGACGTGTAAGTAAGAGAGTTTGTGGAGAGTACTCGTTGAGTGCGGACGTTTCTTCTCCTTCGGCGCATCGCGCCAAACAGCGTGTTCGGGCTGGCCGGCGTCCCCACCGGTCGCGTTGGTCACTGCCGGTCTTCGCCTGCCGCTGCGCCGGGACTACCAGCCCGCAACACAGCACTCGTGTTTCCCGACGTATTGCCAGATGGCGTCCATATCTCACGCAGCGCCTCTTCTATCGTCTTTAGACGACATTTGCAGCGAAGCACGCAGATACGCGGCCAATTTTTTACCCTACTCTTTTACAACATGTTGTTCTTCTTGAAGCTACAAAAACATTTTATATATAGCTCTGCCTAAGTGATGAAAAATACGTGTGTAATAACTTAATAACGTCGAGCTATATTTTGGCGCGCACGCAGCGACTGCAACAAGTAACGCTAGCCTCTACAGCATTGTACGCTATTTATGTATGCTGTGTGTGTGCGCGCGTGTGCGCTTGCGTGTGTGTGCATGCGTGTATGTGTGCGTGCGTACGTACGTGCGTGCGCGCGTACATGCGTTTGTGTGCGCGTGTGTGCGCGCATGTTTCAACGCGCTAACTGCTGCGCATACACGGCAGCTCACATTAGGTACATTTGCCGTAATCCTCAATTTCTTGCTGTTTCTTTTTTTGTCTGTCATCTATACCGCACTGAATTCCTCTGAATAAAAAGAAATGCTAAGGTAAAAGACCCTACATTCTTTCACAGTGATTACCGCTGATGTATCTTGAACTAAACTTGTTTGAACTAAACTAAACTTTTTCAGCTTTTAACTAAAGCTTTTTTCAACAAGCCCGTTTTCGAGTGGATGCCTAAGTGCGTCGGACGGTATTAATATTCTATACATAAGCCGTCCCTTTCGCAGCAAGCAAAGCTGCTCCCATTAAGAACGCATTTCCTCGTATGCTCAGCACACGGTACTTCAAATTTGCTCTTGCTGCAAAATCATCTTAATCGCCTTTTCGCTAATTACTAAAGCTTCTAAAACCCCTGTATACATGAGCACGAACGCCGTTAAAAAAAGAAAAAAAGAAATGCTTGAAAGAAGACCGCGCTAATGGATGGAAAGCGGAAATGATTCTATGTGTTCCGGAATATTAAATCACTTTAAAATTAAACTAGTTGACAGTATGTATTCCACTCCGTCCGTTCTATTGTCATAGCGTAACACATTTTGTTGCGATATGCGAAGCATATTAAGGAAGCATGCATTGCAGTGAGTCAAAAAGAAAATAATTATACAATTTGTCCGTGCTCAACGCTGCAGGCGTAAGCAAGTGGAAGCTGGACAATGGCTTTAGCGGCTCCTTAAGTGACGTTGGGGGATTAAGCGTTCATTGTGCTTGAGTGTGGTCGAGAAGCAGCGCTCTCCTACGGCGAAAGCTGCTTTTGGTCCCCAAATGGATTACGCCCAACCTTAATTGCACTTCACGGCCACTAAGCGGCAAATCCTTCGGCGCACGCTTGCAGGAAAGACGCGTGTTTGCGCACCGACGCTGCGAGAAAGGGACCAGATGTTGAGTCCGAGAGAGGTACTAGCGAAAGAGAAACACGATTTTGGATAAGTGAACATGGTCCCCAGGCTAAGAATAATACACAAAAACGAGAAAGGTTTCGATAGATCTCGCGTAGAGAAAAAAGTATCGATCACTAAATGAAAAAAAAAAAAACAAACAAAAAAAAACAAATGACACGTTGCGTTTGATTGCATGTTCGATGGACGAACGAGAACACAGCTCATTTCGATTTTCAGATATTCGCGACGTTGCGTTGCTGGGAGGAAATGGAATTCTTTTTCCCAGCTTCTGTGGAGAGTGGGCCAGCTGTCCACGATAACACCATCCTTTATCTTCCCACGGAATGTTTCGTGTTAGCTCGATATACATATATACAACGTAGCTCGCGTCAATACAAACCTGTCTCTATCGCTTCGAGGCCAAGATCACACGTTTTCGTGGGAGTTGCGAACCGTCGGTGTCGTGGTGTGTATACTGAATGATAGAAATGGGATTCGAGGCTTACCTGCACTGGAGAGCAGCTTTGGAAGCCACGTGATTCCTGAAGCCTTTTCCGGGCACCAATCTCCGAACTTCCGGGGTCAGAGAGAGCGTTCACTCGATCCCATAGCTTGCTTCCTGTTTTTATTTATTTATTTATTTTTTTTTTGAAGTACGTGTGTAGAAGAAGCTTGCCTTAAGCCCGTAATCCGATCGGCCACCCAGGTGTTCTAGCCCCGGAAGACTGAAAAGTAAGCAAAAATGCCAAAAATGTGACGCTAACTGAAACTCGGAAGCTCAGCGGTCATGAAGAGGGATAAAAGAAAGAATAAAGTGAGCTGTGCTATAAGCATAAATAACTATTAGAATGGCTACCTTTAAACTTCTTGCGCCACTTTGAAAACTACATTATGCCTTTATGCAGAGTACACCTGTAAGTAGCTCGATTGTACAGAATACCAGCATGTCTTTGATCATTTATGGACAATATTTAGTACACAAACACACTTTTATCCACCCAGGCTAGGTAATACCGTTGTTTTTCGACAATGTTTTCTCGCAGTTGCTTAAGGATTGCGTTTCGCATTCAATCATTCCTCCACGGCAGCTGTATTGAAAATGGTTTCGGTCTACAAAGAAGGGTGACGTTTCACCGACGGGTAAGGTGAGATCGACTGAATGTTCATAAGGAAACGGCGGAAACACCGCGCTTCCTGTAAGCCGCTTTCACTCCGGGTTACGCAGCCGTAAACAGCTCATCACACTTCAGAAAGGTTGAAATCATTACAGCGCACCAGCTATCACTTTCGTCAGTCGCGTCGTCGACTGCCCGGAAGCCCTCTACTGAGCAGCCTATCTGCCCCGCCACGGTGGTCTAGTGGTTATGGCGCTCGACTGCTGACCTGAAGGTCGCGGGATCGAATCCCGGCCGCGGCGGCTGCATTTTCGATGGAGGCGAAAATGTTTGAGGCCCGTGTACTTAGCTTTAGGTGCACGTTAAAGAACCCCAGGTGGTCGAAATTTCCGGAGCCCTCCACTACGGCGTCTCTCATAATCATATCGTGGTTTTGGGACGTTAAACACCAGATATTATTATTATATGAGCAGCCTATCTGAGTACGCATGCGCTTCTTGTACTCCCCTGACACTTATAACTTAGTTACATAGCTCAAATCGAGCGTTTAGCGCTATCTGAACAAGCACAAGAAAAATATTAGCTATAAGGGGTACTTTCGGAGTATTCAATAGTTGGATAACGCCTTGTTCATCAGCTTTATCCCAGAAGAAACTCTCTCCGCGTCTTGGAAACTGCTTCAGCCTCTTCAAAGAGATCGGCGTAAAATGTAAAGATGCGTCTGTGTCTGTCAAAACTTTTGTTCCTGATAAAATGCCGCTGAGGAGCTAAGCTTAGTCATTTAGTCAACTGAAATTTCTTTCCTGAAGATGGTGGTGAAGAGAAGCGTCGTTGTCGGACGTCCCACGCCAGGCACAAGAAGGCGGAGATCGTGGGTGCCGTCTCCAGGACACTTTCTGCGTGGACCCAGTCTTCCTTCAATGCCTTTCCCGCGTCCTGTGTGCGTTAGTGCTGAAACAATTGTTGCATACGAAAACCCATCTCGAGTGTGCATCTAACGAACTTTTCCCGATGACTGTTTTCGAAAGGAAGAACACTACGACGAGTACAAACACGCATATGTACTATTTTGCACTTTAAAGCAACTCTTCGTCTTTTTTCTGTCAATTTGATGTTTAGTGAACTCGAGAGAACATACTTCAGAACTAAAAATTGTGGTAATGGAAAATAGCTACGTGCTCGCTCATTTAAGTGGTTGCGCGTGAACGTCAATTTGGTCACTTCGGTGGCTTTGTAACTGTGATCTCACAAGAATGACGTAACACGTTTTTGAAGATTAGGTTAGAGCAGGCACTGTGCTTTAATTTTAGGGAATATAAAGAAAATCGAAGTTGGCTTTTCTTTATTGGATTTCGAAGTATCGCATTTTTAGAGACAGGCGTTCACTTACGCATTTTTGGTTTGCGTTTGGCATTATTCTCAGTAATAACATTTAACACGATTGTTTAACTAATGTGTGGCAACACTGCGGCAAATTTTGGAAATTATGAGTATTAGAGACGCGAGGCAAAAAAATCTGAAACTAGAGCATTATGGAGAATTGTGCTGTATTTACGATTTTTTAAATAAAATATGTGCAACAAAACTGCAAAGACAACAACATTTTTTTAAACGCACATTACTCATAGTATGCCAAGAAAAATGTTGAGACTCACAGCAACAATAGTGATTTTGTAGGATTTCGTCAAAATCCAATTTTCGCGCAATTCGCAAAAAGCGGTTCTGCTGAGGGGAGACATCCTATTTTTTTTTTAACTAAGGCAGAACTTTTTTCGCAAATCTATGAATGGTTTCGTAGTGCTGGTGACTCTAACAGGAAAAAAATGTTTTGCAGCGAAATTAAAGGGGGTTCGCGGACATGCACCGACGTTCTTCCTCTTCACACGCCCTTCTTCCTCTTCTGCTTCGCTCCCAAAACACGTGTGCCGATTTCTCTCGCGTGGCTGTAATAACCCTGATGGGTGAGAGAAGGAGTACAGAAAGAAAGAAAGAAAGAAAGAAAGAAAGAAAGAAAGAAAGAAAGAAAGAAAGAAAGAAAGAAAGAAAGAAAGAAAGAAAGAAAGAAAGAAAGAAAGAAAGAAAGAAAGAAAGAAAGAAAGAAAGAAAGAAAGAAAGAAAGAAAGAAAGAAAGGTAAAATCTTGGCGAAAAAAATTCCTCATGAGGCGGCAGGATTCCAACCTGCGTATCTACGATTCGATGGCGAGCGTCCTAACCACTCGGCTATCCAGGCATGCTAACAGAACATAGCATAGCCTTGTGTAGCATCGTACAGCAAGGGGGTAGAGAAGGGAAGTGAGGGTGAGGAGGAGGGAAAGAAGGAGGGTAGAGAGTAAAGCATAGCACATAAAGAATGATAAAGAGAGAAATAAAAAAAAATAGAGAAAAAGAAATGCATAAGGAAAAAGAAAGAGAAAGAAAAAAAAATAGAGAGAGAGTGAGACGAAGATAGGAAAGAAGGAGAAAGAGAGATACAAAGAGAAAGAAAGAAAAAGAGAGACAAAAAAAGACGTAGAAAAAACAGAGAGATGGGAGGAAACCAAAGAAACAGAGGAAGCGAGAAAGAGAAAAGTAAAGAGAAACGAAGAATGCCGCCCAGCTCCGCACTTACTTCAGGCTTGGCATTCCTGGTGCGAAGCTGCGTTATTATTATTTTTTTTTGTTCTTTAGTGAGCATTACAAGGGTGCTCACCGACAGCTGGGTAGGGCGAACGGCAAGAGCATTGCTGAAGTAGGTCGTAAAAGATAGCAGAGCATAGGACGAACAGTAACACATGATAAAATAGTTGCTCGATAACGCAATCGCTCAAAAGCTTTGGAAAATGAAATCCAAGGGAACAGAAGGAAACTTTAATACGGACGGATGGTTCATTGAAGTTAACGGTGCTCATTTGCTTAAGTACATAGAGTGAAGGCAGGTTCGCACTGCTTTTACATACGCAATTTCCTTTTCTTATTCCGATAAAAGCAATCCTCCAATTAAAATTCTCACTGTCGACTTCCGTACATAGTTAAGCTTTCACAATCTAATGTAGCGCGGAACTAACTAAACGTATAGTCTAATCTTTCGAGTCTAAATAAAGTTAAGGAAGCGCTTCTCGGATATTTCAATCGAGCCGAGAGTGCTAAGGCGACGAGACTAGAGACATTAAGCATTTATTTTTGATAAGTATAAAAATACGCTTCTAGCTTTTTCGCTCGCATATCGCAGGGAATTCCTGGTTCTAACTTCAAAGGCGCGCAGCATGCGTACTGCGTACCTCCCTCTCCCCCTCCCTCATTCCAACTGCCCGCCTCCTAGCTACTTCCACAGAGCTTTCCCGGCGCCGTATACGTGAACCACTCTCATAATCCATGGAATGCAGAGCACAACGCGGAAAAGAGGCAACTGCGCCTCAACTATTTTGCCCCATCTTGTTCCTAGCGTCCCTGGGAGCCATTACAAGCTAAAAGGGCGGCGTAAGAAGATTACTTGGCCGCTGTCCGACGCCGCTGTCGGGAAATGATTTCTCCCGGTCAGTCATGCGCGTGTCGCAGCACGATGCGACAGAGAACACGCCGCTCCGAGACAAGACATAAAATGAAACGTTGTATTAAGAAAATAGCAATAAGTAAGAGAGGAGATGTCCAAGTCACCGCCGGCAAGGTGCAGTAAAAAGGCAGAAAGTCGAGCAAGAGAGAGAGTCATACGAGGCAAGAAAGAAAGGAAAATGAAAAGCGGTCAGGGACATCCTGTGGAGAAGTCGCGAACGTCTTGCCATGAAGGATGACGCTGCTTTGATCATTGCCAGGAGAAAAAGCAAAGGATGCCAGAGGCCGTGAGGAAGGAAGAAGCCCAAACGACTGCTCGAAGCATCTGAGCTCAGCTCTGCGCGTTGTATTGAGGCAGGCAGCAGCAGCGGACGCTTTCTGCGCTGCGCGTGATTGCGTCTGCTCGTGAAGAATGGCGATCAGGATGCCTCGCCTCTCGAGCGTGACCGCATTGCTCGTGTAGGAGGCGGCTTGCCCAACGCCACCACCACAGCGACTTGGACAGAAATACAGACGCACGCAACGTTCACATGACAGAAAGGCGGGGCAGCAGATTGGTTATGTTGTCTTGCGTATAGTACATGCGCTGTTCAATGTAGCCCCGAGTATCTGCTGCTCTAATTGCGTCTCTAATGAATGCTTCTTCTCCCGAGTTATTGCCGAATAATTCCTGGCTCATTACCTGCCGTTTCCTGACTTATATAGAACACAAACTCCCTCCCGAGTCGCTTGCGTGCATGCGAGCGAGCGCGCAGCGTAGGGTGGGAGGGTAGGGGTTAATCGTGACTGATGCGGCAATCAACAAAGCGAGGTTTTGGGATTGATCATTCTCCCTTATTGTACCTTTGCACCGTGGCTGGCCGTTCGAGGGTCGAACACGCGATCCCTCTTGCTCGCAGTACGTGCACTGGTTAGCGTACACTGATGAATAGGGCTGGCGAAGAGAAGCAACCGATTTGTTGTTAGAAGTTAGAGAGAGAGAGAAGCGGGGGTATTTTGTTGGCATGACCGGCTAGCTTAGTTACATGTTTGGCATGTTATACTCCGTTGACGTATGTTGATGTTCATTGTGGCAAATGCGAAAACAACATAAGGCATAAGGAAGCATGCAGCGATGAACGAATCCATGCGCATTGAAGGAAGCAGTAATAGTCTCTTGTTGATAGATGACGTGTTGTCTTTCACGGCGAGTTGTGTTTATTCTGACAAGCCGGTGCTGTTTGTCACTAATGGGGAAAAACAGTTAAGGTTGAGAGGCGTGTCTCTATGCTGAGCGCACGACGCCGGAACATGTATTACACTCAGTACGATCCTCCATCTGATTCAATCTTACAGCAGCAGAGACCTGCCACCGGGCGTATACTTTTAAATGATGTTGCTGCTTTTTTTTAACCGCTCGCCTTATCTCACACGACAGCGTGATATACCAGAGCCGCATTAGGTTTGCCGCGATGTTCTCAAAACATCGCCACCTTCTGCTGCGAAGATTATCCAGCAAGCTCGCCGTCTCCTGTGTGCTCACTCGAACTTCAAGTACAGCTAATTGAATGCAGCTTTGTCCGATGTATATTTTCACTGCTAGACCACAGCGTATTTTAGCAAGTAACGTGTCCTAACGAGTCCTTATCGCATAACTTGTGCTCATATGGTCATATGTCATATTTATAGATTAGGATCTGTACTATCCTGCTTGTATAGCGCGGCCAAGGACGGCAAATAGTTAGATGGAGCGAAGAAATGAGAAAATTCGCAGGCATAGAATGAAATCAGCTCGCGAAGAACAGGGTGGTTTGGAAATCACTGGAAGAGGCCTTCGTCCTGCAACACTGGACATGACACAGGATGATAACGACGACGACGATTATGATACAAGCAGATGTTAGCTGTTGTATTTAGCGAGCTGGAGCAAATCGGCCTGCGTTCATCGACTTAATTCGCTGCTTTTAGCATTCCTCCGTGGCATATAACCAGTCATGCGCACCTCTTTGAAGAAGGCAAACTAGACGCTTACGCCTGTCTAGTGCTGTCACAACCGTGCTAGCACATTCTACTGCTTGACTTATCAATCCAAACTGCCCTCTGCTTATTACTTTGTATGGCAGTGCTCACCGAAATAATTTTTTTTCTCTCTATCTCAACGCTTACAACGAAATCCAGCTGTCTGGGTGCATCTAAGGAGCCAGTCTGCGCATTTTTGCAAGAAAACACGATTGAACATTACCCGGACTTCAAGTATGTACGGCCCACAACGGACGCCGCGGCAGCCCGATGAATCAGAGCCTCTTTAATGATGGTTTATAGTCGAGGTGGCGAGCGTGGCATTGCAATTTCATTGCGACAAGTGACACAATCGCAACGACTGCCATGCACTGAATAACGAAGTACGAGTGTCCGCGCAGCTTCGTGCACATGGCGACGAGTTC
This sequence comes from Rhipicephalus sanguineus, assembly GCF_013339695.2. Lineage (NCBI taxonomy): Eukaryota > Metazoa > Arthropoda > Arachnida > Ixodida > Ixodidae > Rhipicephalus > Rhipicephalus sanguineus. The sequence goes on from NC_051177.1 coordinate 39,635,771, forward strand.
GAGAAGCACGATCGTTGCATAAGTAGATTTGAAAACTAATAGTTCACAATCGTGAAATAGTTGCAGTAGAAGGACACAAGCTTCGCTCAAGGCCAAGAGTGATGGTGGGAATACATCGTGATTGCATTGATTGCGACACGCTCTTTAATATCAGTTGGCAACAGAGTAAAACGTTTTAATGATAAATACGTCTTGTATCATTAGTCCACTTACGGTGACGTCTTGCTTTGAAATAACTATCATTTATTTTGCTAGACCACACCATTGTCTTGCATTAAGCAAATATCAAATGTAGCTTTAAAAATCACGTATAGTGCCGACAACTTGGGACATAACCACACAGCGACGACTCACTCACATGGCATTCCGTCAGCTTCTACGCATGTCTAGAAGTGCTGCGCAAATTTTTCTGAATTCGTGACCGTTCAGAAAACCACTTATATATTCCACGGACGTCCATTCACTTCTGGTGCATTGCAAGCATCACAATACAGAACGCTTTTCCTTTTCAGAGAGAGTGATAAAGATACGCACCAGTCATACACCATTTCTATATATATATATATATATATATATATATATATATATATATATATATATATATATTATATATATATATATATATATATATATATATATATATACATACGCGCACAGTGATTCTAAAAAGAACAAAAAGAACATAAGGGAAACAACAGCAAGAGGATCGTAGCCATCAATCCGCTCCGCTCCAGTCACATTGTTGGGGACAGTGAAGAGTCATTCTACAAAGTTGCCAGGCCCGGCGGCCGAGCCCGTCCCATCAGGCGAACCACGCACTCACGCACGCACGCGCTCGCCGGCATTTTCCGCTTGGCTGGCCTGCAAGCGTCCCCTAAAATTTAATCAAAGGACGCCAGCCCGCCTCGGAAACGAAGGAAGGAGGCAGAGTAAGTACACAGCGACGGCAAGGGGCAGTGGCGGAGAGGGTTTCCAGCCTCCTCGCTTTGATGCACGACTGTCGCGAGCCACCAATCTCGCAGAAAACGGCTTGCTCGTGTGCGTTGCTCGTGCAAAGAGTTACAGCACAGCGAGAGGATAGCACTGCTGTGGGCCATGAAGAGGTGGAAGAGAGGAAAGGGTCCCGAAAGTCAGAATTCGCCAAGCGGCGGCCTGCCTCTCAAGAACGCTCCATTGTCCCGCGTAAAGCCGCGTCAGAGAGTGCGCGCTCGGCCATTGTTTTGACGCCACGCGGGCGAGGCTTAGTTACGCCTCAGCTATACTCCTTTTGTCTCGATCCGTTGCTCGCGCAGCGCTGCACATGAGGCGCCTCTTATTCCCTGGGCAGCACTTGAAACATGTACGCTCTTCGTCGTGGACAGTGTCCTTCCCATGATGAGCGTTGCTGGAAAGCGAGAATGGGGTAAGACAGGCACAAAGGAAAAAGCGCCAGAAGCCATAGCGTCCGAAGCCCTTCCGTTGCGTTAAAAACATAAAAGCACCAATGTTTCCATCTCCTCCGATTCCTCTTCCTCTTCTCTCTCACTCTCTCCCCTATGCAGCATCCACTTCCTAGTGGTCTTCGTATGGTAGAGCACGCATAGTATAGTTTATGCCTGCCAGATAGAGCATGCCTTGTGCTCCTCGAACACTTCGTGCTGTATAGAAAGCTCGCGAGGCCGCATTAATAATCAATGTCTACTTACACAAATCTGTGCGCAAGCGGGGAATAAATGGAAATATACTAATACAGGAAGAGTCTGGCCATCGTCCAGAAGTTTATGTCGTCGCTGGGAAGTGCACGCTGCGCGCACAAAAGGCGTAACTGCATTGTTGTGTCACGTGTCTCGCTCATCGGGAAATAAAGGAGAACGATCTTTTATCGTCGTCTTGGAGTCGCTGAATCGCAACTCGATCGCTCGCGGTCGTCGCCTTCTGCAACTGCACTGCAGACGATGGCTAGAGCCAGGCTGCGTCGAATGCACATAAAGAGCTTCGTGTATGCGCACCATACGCTGCGGTCCCCGACTCTTTTGAAACCGTTTCCGCAGTTACAAAACGTGCGTCTGGAGCATATTGATCCCTGCTTCTGTACACGATGCACCAGTGGAACGTTACGTAAATGCCAGGCAGATGCGTTTGTTTCTTTTGTTTTTTTTTTTTTTTTCTCGGATAGTCGTGGCTCAAATGCTTTAAATTCCAAGGGTAAGAATTGAGCGGTGCCAGTATGGCTTTTATTGTAATGCGAAGCCTCCTACGGGGAGTAAGCTGGAGTGGCTGACAAAACTGGCCGTTAGCTGGATTAACATTTAAAAAGAAACGCCAGTGAAGCAATGCAGGCCGCAAACATTAACGTATAAAACAATAATAAAGACGAAACATAAACAATAGGAGTAGTAAATGTTCAATTAAAGCTTCAGTTGGAAGCTTTTACGGAGTTTAAGTGAGGAATTAGGGACCCAGGAACGCATAATATCAGCACTCTCCAATGCTGGCCGATGTTGCCTAACTGTTGGCTACAGTTGGCCAATGTTGGCTAAATGTTTCGCTAGTTGTGGCTTACGTCAGCTAGTGTTTGCTACTGTCAGCTAGCGTTGAAGCTGCATGAAATGGTCAGTGAACGCTCTGTACGCTCGACAGTTCTGCTTAGGCCGATTCTTCCCGATTTCTTCAGTTGGAACTTAAAGTCATGCTTAGTTCTCCAACAGGTTACTGAAGTATCTTATCTCAAACTTTTTGCTCGTCAGATGTAGCTCGGAGATGCGCGCTCGAGGGGTCGTTTTGCTAGTAACGGCAAGTTGTACTACTTGCAAGTATATATAGATCGGTGCCGTCTTGTCTGAAGCATCCTGCGTGTCATGTGGCTGATCAGGCGTAGAAGAAATAGAAATGCGGAGAAACGTCTCATGGATGTTAGCGAGTCAGTGGCTGCACCGCACACCTCACTTCTTTACCTGTGCGTCAAGTTTTGCGTCACAACATGTAACTGATGTAACAGATGTCACAACAGACGTAAGAATGAGTCCCGGTTACATATTGTCTGCTCGTCTGGCTTTTACTAATATTAACGTAAACTTCACGCCATAGTAGCGGTAGGTAGAAAATCGCATCATTTAGGGCATATAACACCATTATTTAGGATAAAGGTACAGTGTCCAGTTCTCGATGGGGGAGAAATGCTAAAAACAGCCGTCTACTTGATTTAGGTTCACCTTAAAGGAGCCCAGGTGGTGAAAATGAACTCGAAGCTCCTCACTACGGCGTGACTTATAATTATATCGTGGTTTTGGCTCGTAAAACTCCGGTAACTAACTATTCACAATAAGGATTGCCAGCTATCGACAAAAACGTGAAAGTACGCGCCTTTGTCAGTATTAGTTAAGTGACGCGCGCTCATAAAAAGAAAATAGAAAAAAATAGTGCTGGTTGATGTGTATAAAAATGAGCATGCCGAGTTTTCTCATTCGTTAATAGTATCGCGTCACATTTGCTTGCTTTTTTAAAGTCACCTACACAGATAAACTTTCCAGGCACGTAAGCATTCCGATTTCAAACACATAGCATGCAGGGAAGAAACCAAACAAATATTAAGGCGCCTTTGCGATAAGAGGGATTTCTCCGTCTTTTTTTTCTTGGTCCTCAAGCTCAGAAAAACAAATAAAACACAAGGGTCCCGCCTTGCTACACATTACACCGAAACAAACAAAGACGGAACAAAGTACCCCCGCCCTTTCTCCAGCATTAACCCTTCTTCTCCTTATTACTCCTTTCTTTTTCTCCGACAACGGAAAGAAAAAAGAAACGAGAGGAAGTTGTCCCGGCACACCGCAACCAGAGGTGCCATATCGGCCGGCACCCGCGCACACACCTCGCACAAGCTCCACGTTCCCTTTCACGCTGCTCCTAGAACGCTGAACAAATCACGCTGCGAAGAACAGCCACACACTAAAGCGAACCGGCGCCCATTTGATCTGCGAGTCGAAGACGGCCGAAGCATCACATCCCTGTACGGGCCCTAACACTTTCGTGACCGCGGAAAAATCGGTTGTTTTTGGCTAGTCTAGGAAATATTTTTTCCCTGCCAAAGAATTATAATTGATGCTAAAGTGTAGGGTATCAAATGATAGAGGAAGAATTGGTCTTTCCAACAGCGTTAATTTCAAACAAAGGTTTCATTTCTAATAAAATAAAAAATTATCAAAGAAAATGCATCAAAAATAAAGAAAGAAAGATTCATAAAAACATCAATGCTACTCTGCAAAGGTTAAACAATAAAAAAAAATCGAAATATACGTTTTGAACGCAAAGCCCTCGTAGAATAATAGTGGAAGTATAAGCTCTGTAATACAAAGAATATTTACATAAATACAAGAATATAGGCACTAGTGCCTACCATGCCTCCGCGCGATGCAGGTTCTCGACGCGGTGAAACAAAGGCTGGCTGCGCATGTTTCGGTAAAAATTTTTTTTCCTGTTCAGCTTTCCTAGCATAGTTTGCAGTTCTGGTATTTTTCCATTTCCCTGTGTATTTGTTGAAAGGAACAGTGTAGCCTGTTCCAAATCTGCAAAAATCCATAATTGTACTCTCATTTGACCTCTTTCTCGCTCATATACTGCCGAATACCATACCGACCTTCACATTTCACCATTTTCACACCCACTGAAAGGTTCCGACGGGGTTAAAAGATAGCGTAGAAAAATCGTTCATGTGTTGCAATAGAGAAGACAAGTGGTGAAGAATCTCGTGGGATGCGACGGTCGTCTTCAGATCAGAGACACTCAAGAAGCCTTGAACCTTTTCCGTGGCATCACTGACGGTGGACGAAGGCCTGAAAATATGTGTCGTCGATACCAACACCAATGCAAGCGCGGGACTTCAACGTTTACCATGTACACATGGAGCGAGACGAACTTGCTCATCTTCTCTTCAGTAACCTCCCTCCACGGATCCGTCCCTCTCACTGTATGTTGGCTTTTCGAAAGTATGCGTCCACGCATACTTATCTGTGTGGTTGCATGTCTCTCTGACGACTTCTGCGGTAAAAAACAACATGAAGACGCCGCCGCGCAGCACACCGGAGCGTTGGGTCAAAGTCCGCTCCGCGCCGTCTTCGCGAAGAGAACTGCGCTCTTTCTGCAGCCGGCGCCAAATGCTCCCGCCCGAATGAAGTTAACACCTTGCAGATAAGAAGTGTTATGATTAGAACGCACCGGATACGTTTACATCGACGCGCGGCAGCGATAAAACGACCCGAGGAGAAGACGAAACTTACCGGCGGATAGCTGCTGATGTTCTGGGGAGGTTTGACGCACTTTCGCCGTCCGTACGACTTCGCCTGGCGAATCGAAGTCGTCTTTCGTGTCTGTGCTGCTACCAACATCCAGAGATTCCCGCTCATGTTAATCGGAATCCATCGAAATTCGCCGTTTCTGTGGAGCACCCGCGAGCGACGTCGACGCGAAGTCTGAAACAACGAGCGCTCACCTACCCGACTGCGAACGAGCTTTAAAAATCTGCCCGTGGTGGAAAAAACAAACTCGCAAACAAAACTGATAAAAAACATGTTATTTTATGCTTTGTATTGAGTTAGCTGTCCAGAACCGCTCAGAGAGTGCCAAAACTTGATCTTGAAGTAATCGATAACGTACTATCGATGGGAATAGGCGCGGTCATGAAAGTGCTAAGAAGCGAAGCGGCATACGGCCGGGGCAGCGGGCCGAGAACAAAGGAGAAAACAAAAGGGGGCACATTGGAAAAAAGCGTGTCAGAGTTCAGCCGTACAGGGAGAGGGGAGCTCCCTTGCGTGCGTGCGTCCTCCGTTGATCCATTAGCGCCACAGGGAATCAATCAGAGGCACCAACGAATCCTCGGTCACGGCGTAGCGACAAGGTATGTGTGGGTGAGCGCGAGTGAGGCCCAGAGTGGTGTATCCGTCGAGCAGCAAACAGCTACGCTTATTCGGGCATTCGGATAACCAGATAGTCCCCGCGGTGACGTGCTCGCCTGGCCAAATGTATACACGCGGATGGTGGGCTCACTTGGCAGGCTGCAGGGTACCAGTCGCATAAGGCACCATTGATCTGCCGTTCCCCGCAAGAGTACGACCTGAGAAGCAGCGAAATAGCGAAGCCTGGTGTGAGAAATGGGCGAAACCCTCGACTGAGCCAGTACGTAGACACGTACGAATACAGGAATCGACGCAAGGACGCGGCGTTACATCGACATCGCAAAGTGTGAAGTTCTCCGACACAGGTCACTCTTGTTCTGAGCATTTCCTGTCACAGCAATCTCCTGACTTCAGTCCTATACTCGCAACAAACGTGAGACAGAAATAAAGTGCGATATTGTGGACATTCGTCAGCTGTGCGCCGCATACAAGCGTGAGAAAACGTTTGAGGTTACTTCGTTTTCTGGTTTGTCCCAAACTTGAAGCTTGCTCTCAGTCTTTGCAGTCAGTCAACTTGTTCTTTCTTTAATTCTTTCTTTTTTCGTTCCTTCGTTCTAGTTTCAACTTATGTGCCCCGCCACGGTGGTCTAGTGGTTATGGCGCTCGACTGCTGACCCGAAGGTCGCGGGATCAAATCCCGGCCGTGGCGGCTGCATTTTCGATGGAGGCGAAAATGTTTGAGGTCCGTGTACTTAGAATTAGGTGCACATTGAAGAACCCCAGGTGGTCGAAATTTCAGGAGCCCTCCACTACGGCGTCTCGCATAATCATACCATGGTTCTGGGACGTTAAACCCCTGATATTATTATTGTTATTATTATTAGTTTCAACTTCCGAGCTTATATTCCCTCTTTCCTGTTGGGTAGGAAGGTGTCATACCTTTTCCGGTAGCAACTATACCAGACTACTCCTATCTTGCTTTTCGTTTACCTCTGTATGTATATTTGGATGTCTCTGCATGCACATGTGTAGAGTTACGATAATAAACCTTACTCCTCTGCCCTAATGTTTGTCCTTATCATTTCCTAAGAAGAAAGTTGTCGTCTATCGTAACTTCTTAGATCGCAACAATGTGAGTGAAACGGCATATTTTGATGCAGTTGTTTTTTTATCTGTGGCTGGCACAACTCGGATAGCAGAAGTACAGATGAGAAAGACAGTTCTATTTGTGTAGCAAGAGCGCGGTGACCTGTTTATCTCTAGTTAAAAAAAAAGGCTTTTCCCCATTTTCAGAGTCATAAGTGTCTTGTTAATATACCCAAGTTGAGGGTAACGCTGTTTCCTTAGAAGACCGGTCAGATAAGCTTACATAGCGGACTTATTATTTTTTTTACAAGACTTTCAGTACTGAAAACACGGTACTAAACGAACGTATTATTTATTTATTTATTTATTTATTTATTTTCAATACTGTCGACCCCAGTCATGGAGTCATTACAGAGGGCATATTGTACATTGTATTCATTCATAACGACCACACAATAACATTCCAAGTAACATACGGGTTACGGATGCGTAGGATATTATTGAAGCCGAATGTTGGAGCTCTAGAATATGTTTAGCTAGCACCAAGAGCTTGACACGAGAAAGAGAGCAGTTTTATGCGCCGTTGTCGTGAATGGTGTACCGTGTATACAGCGGTTGATAGGCGGTGCTCGTGCAGAAACTTATCGCAAATTCGCCACTTTTGGGTCTATGATGCGTTTAATGATGCACGGTGTGTCCGCAGAGTGGATCTTGCCGTCAAGGAGAACCATCAATCTATCGGGATACGTGCTAAACGAATGAGAAACCGAGGTTCGTGCGAGGCAACAACCTATAAGCGGAAGCGCGAAAAGCACTAGGTCGCTTGCGTGGAGTCTTCGACGAGAAGCTATGGGCCCTGTACTACCGACGTTTTCTCCAATGATGGATGGACGGCGGGATCACTCTTTGAACGACGTTGATGAATGCCAATTACCCGCCGGCTGTCCGTGCACGGCCGTAACACTTCGCGCCATTTCCCGTGTCTTTTTCACGGTTGAAAAGCGAGGAGACGGGGCAACCGACGCCACCGCCGCGACTAACGCCAGAAATTAGGGATTCCTGTCACCTTGCTGAGGCGCCTCCCAAACTTTTCGTAACCGCTCGTTACGGTAGAACTCAAACTTACTTGCCATAAAGTTACAAGAAGAAAGAGCGCTAGGGTGAAAGTATATAGAGATAAGCAATTTTCGAGATGGGAACTTCCTCAAAAGAAAAAAGAAAGCAACTCTGTTGACGTTTTTTATGGATTTAATTTATCTGCAGATATGCATAAAAACAGCTTTTAATACTTGACCAGACACGAGTAGTCGTGTGATTTCTTTCTGTATCTTATCGAGGTGTGCCTCAAACTGGAGCAAAGAGCAGAAAAAGCCGTCCCAACTAATGCTGTTTTTTGGCCCTTTAATGCATTATAATAACTCCCACTACAAAGCGTAAATCAAAAAGGAGTAGGCATTTATGCGTTCGTTGATGCATACTCACGCCACATACGACACCTTCGCAAGGTAAGAAGCGAAGGGAAAGACATTCCGTGAAACTAGCAATTCTCGTGTACACAATAAGAACCGTGCAGTCTGTACTCTCTTCAGAGCTGAGACGCGAGCTTTGGTATCTCGAAAAGATGAGAACAAATTTCGGGTGTTGGCGGTTTTCAATTGCGAGATCAAACTTTTCCGAACCTTCTGTTTATGAATGGTTTTTCCTTTTTTGTTGTCAATTTGTAGTTGTTCATATCCCCGATGTTTCCAGTCGCAGACGCTGTTGAGAAACACCTTCTTATATATACCGCTATATTCCCTATACAACACTCTACGATGCCTTTTGTCAAGACATGACCCCACCCTTACCCACCACCTCCGCTCGCCGCGCAACTGCTGGCACGTTCTATCTGATAGGGGGCGGTGCAAAAAAACGGGGCGGAGGCATTGAAATACTGATAGAGTTCGAGATTATACGGTGGTTTCCATTGTCGGCGACGGTTTCGTATTCTCCATCTTCAGCTTGAACTGAAACGAATGGCGTGACTACGAGAAAGAGAGAGAGTGAGAGAGAGAAGGATGATGCCTTGCCTTTTGGGAGAAGAGATGGGGGGGGGGGGAGGGGGGCTGCAGCGAACCTTGAAGATTTTCGGAAGCTAGCTCGACACAAAGCCACACGCTAAAGAAGCTGTTAGCTGGCACGTCGTTGAAAGTGCAACTGTGAAAAGGTTCCACAAGATGACGACGCAAAAAAATAAATAAAATACCGTAAGAGAAAGGGAGACCCAGCAAAGCAAACACAGCTAGCCTGCAGCCGACGATGTCTGTGCGCAAAAAAAAAAAAAAAAAAGATGCTGCCGTCGATATAAGGGGTCACGGAAAGCAAACTCCTGGGGTATTCTAAGGACGGTGCGTACAATATAGCTACGCAGACGTGTAAATAGAGAACTCGAGACTTAATACGTGTTTGTACAGGCCTCTCTTTCGACCTTCTCCTTTTAACTTTTCTCTTCCTGTTTAATCGTCAATGAATTTCGTTACTCGGAGCGAATTCGGACGGCGCTCGAGAAGTCAAGAAGTGGCGAGATGCGATTATGATTCCAGGGGATCCGAAGTTCGATTTTAACGCAGAGCAAGCAGAAGATAAGTCGATTCCCTTTTTATATATTTTTTATTTAGCAATATTTATTATAGTGCCGCTCGTCAGTTTCTGACTTTTTTAAAATTGTGGTTATGTTAAAATGGAACTGCGCAATGTCGTAAACCAAGCTTTTTTAAATTTTTAATTGCGATATACAGTTTAAACAGTAATACAAGAGGGCGCCCAATCGACATCTCTATTGAAATTTCAAGCTTTTTTTTTCGAAATTTGACGAGAAGTTGCCGCAGTTGATTTGATAAGGTTTGGTTTTGTTCCTTCGTATGCATGCCTAATGCCGATCGAATTTACACCTTTAGTACTAGGTCTGCGACTTTAAGAATTTGAGAATTCTGTTTAATTCGCCACTCTTTTAAGCAAACCTTTCTCTTCCTGCGTGCTTAGAAAAAAAAAACAAGAAACAAAAAATCACAGCATATCCACGGGGTGAATGATGATGAGTGGGGCGAAGCTACGGAGGGAATCATCTGTAAACCGTGAAACTCTTCCGTGAAATGCGCCCAGTACATAATATAAAGAGTGTGAAACATCGTGTATATATTAAACATCAAACTTTTATTGTACTGTTGGTTTACGTGGTCCCTTCATTATCACTTGTGATCGGTGAAATGCAAGGAAGAAGTCCGCTCCCGAGCGAAAGAGCGCCAAGAGCGACCGCATTCCCCGCTCGCCCTGTGCGAATTAAAGGCAAGGCTAGAGGGAAGACAGGACGCGCGTTCCACGACGCGAGGTCGGTAGCATGCCCAACGAAAGCCAACGGAACGCGATCGTGCAAGTGCTCCGGCTTCGCATCGCCTCATGGTTCCATTTAGCGTCCCAAAACCAAACATATTGCTCAAGGTGTGCCTTGCGTTTTTCGTAGAAATAATTTCTTATCATGTACATTAAGACGAAAAGTTGAAAGCTCACTAGAGTGTATCGCCCGCAAAGTATGTCTTTTAGTGTGATTTAACTCTCGTACGGCAGGGTCCTCGCGCCGTTGCCGGTCCACCTCGCCCGTTGACGATCGGGCGAGGTGGCTACATATAACTACTACTACTACACTTTAAGAAAAACATCTGGCGTTCTTTCGTTCTGCTTTTACAAAACATCTGGCGTCTTTCGTTGGTTTATTTCATCAATCAACGGCGTTTTGAACAAAATTTTTATTGTTTAATCACGCACAGGAGAAATCTCACCAGGCACTACCTTGGAGGTAAACAATGGCTGCTAATGGCAATGAGGCAGAAGAAGTCGGCTTTTAGCTAACACTTACACTTCTACTTCTACTAACGTTTCCTACTGGAACATGCCAATGGCTGCTAATGGAGAATGAGAGACAGAAGAATTCGGCTTTTAGTTAACGCGCACGCTGCGAATTTTTTATTGTTCAACAACGCACAGGAGAAATCTCCCACCGGCACCACCTTGGAGGTCAAAGCGTAAGACTTGTTACTCACTACTACGACCACGACGACTACGAGGGACGAACGGGTGCCGCCTTAAGGAGCTTCGCCCCTAAAAAGACTACTCAGAGTGCGAGGCACAGTACTATGGAAGAGATGTACGCAGCTCCCCTATTGGCCGCGAGATCGAGCGGAGTCGCCACCTGGCGGCTCCTGACTGAACCGCGTCTAGTGTGGATTTCTCCCTGCGTCGTCTGCTAGCCACATTGTGTTTGCATGTGTGCGTACGTCATGCAGGACCTCAAAAGGCGGTTTGTTCCGTGCGCATGTGCAACTTTAACAGCTCGTACGTAAGCCTAACACGATGTAAAGAAGCATTTGGCCTTGACCGGCTGTACATGTACTGTAATAAGATCAGTGACTGCACTTGTAGGGAGTGCTGTGTGTGGTCGTCGTACCCTCCGTTCACGAGAGTCATATCAGTGTAGGTGCCGTTCTGTGGTTCAAGCGCATTGCAAAGTGCACTTGGCGTTGCCCTAAAGCATTAAATTTCATGTGAATATAGCCTTTTATCGGCTAGGTGGTTAAAAAAAAAAGGCTCTCATGCACTTGCGCGCTGTGGTTAGATGTATAACTTCGGGACTGTCGTTTATAGGTCACGAAACGAGCTTGAGATGGGTATGGTCCTGGTCCCACTACACAAATATTTCTGTCAAGTCACGTCCGACACTTCGGTACTTAAATTGTCCCCTAAAAAGAACAGAAAATAGAATGACACGGAAATCGCAAAACTGAGTTGTCTTGCGCAATTTTAACTTGTGGCGAAATTTATACAAAAACACCCGTGTACTTAGATTAAGGTACGCGTTAAAGAGCACTGATGGTCAAAATTAATATAAACGGCGCACTATATATTTATGTCGTAGTTATTTGACGCGAAGCCACATCTTTCTTTTCTTTACATTATCTTGAGCGTTTGTGTTGCGTTGTAATAGATTGACGGAAAGCAGCGGACATTATACGGGTGAAAAAACGTACTTTGGTTTTGTGAACTAACCGGGCCTTTGTTCCATTACTGTCGTGCAAGTAATCAATCGAAGAAAGTTCCGTGCTGTACAGTTACCTTTGTGTACTGTTACTGGAATAAAAATAAGCGTGTGCGCGTTAAACGTTTCTGTAGCGCTAAAGCGTTGTCAGCCACATAGTTTTCCTCAGTAAACCTATCAACTGTCCTACATTTGAGAAGTGAATAAGAAATGCGGATGAAAATTTGAGCACGCAGTGCACGAGGTGCTATTTGAAGTCATCGTGCAGGAATACGGGCTTTCTTTTTGTTGGGGGGTATTCAGATGAACAAGAAGTAAATACTTAATTCAGTCGCGCTACAGCAGTGCGTAGTAGATAAAACACAAGTTGAACATGTACAAATAAAACAAGAAGACGTCATCCATTGCGAAAACGCCGACTGTTGCCGAAGGCGAGCAACCCCGTTGGTTGGCAGAATACGCTTCTCAAAAGTAATAGTAACGTTCGGCGCGCTTCGTGCATTAATTCGGGAATGAAGAGCGCACATATTACCAGAAAGCTGCAGTCAACGCAATTTGTTTGCCAGAAATCGGGTCAAATCGCTCACAACGCAGCGCTGTTGTGTGCGTTTGTATACGCGCCTACAACCGCCTATCCACACTAGCGCGGCGACGGTGCTGCCACCTCTAGCCCGATCTCGCGGCGAATAGGGTACGAAATTAGGGTGGCTGATTTATTCCGTCCACTGCTAACTCTGCCATTGGCTTTCCATCTGCTCCTGTATTTTCCCATGATACGATTTTCATCTTCGCAACACTCAGACCTCTAAGATTTTACTGGCTGCCGACCTTGTCTTCTGCAGGGGTTCGAAAAAAGCCATGGCTAAATATCTTCATTTAAACAAATACACGTCATCGAGAGTTGAATTCAATTACTAAAGCTAAGCGTGTTTTTGGCGCCTGCGGTTTGCCTGTGTCTCGCAAAGTAATGTGTAGGTTACCGTCAATCATTTTTGCACAATCCTACCTCAGCGGTAGCGGTCACATGTAATGCCGTGTTATACAGAGTGAGTGAGTGAGTGAGTGAGTGAGTGAGTGAGTGAGTGAGTGAGTGAGTGAGTGAGTGAGTGAGTGAGTGAGTGAGTGAGTGAGTGAGTGAGTGAGTGAGTGAGTGAGTGAGTGAGTGAGTGAGTGAGTGAGTGAGTGAGTGAGTGAGTGAGTGAGTGAGTGAGTGAGTGCGTGAGTGAGTGAGTGAGTGAGTGAGTGAGTGAGTGAGTGAGTGAGTGAGTGAGTGAGTGAGTGAGTGAGTGAACCTCTCGAACCACGATGACGATAAGCGCGTTAGTGTACAAGCGCGTTAGTGTACTCACTGCATTCAGCTTCGTTTTAAACACTCTCCTCTTAATTTCCATTTTTTTTGTTGCATTCAAGTGGTAAGTTTAGCCTCTCATCCCTTATTTTCTTTGTTCCATGAGACAGGATCACAGAGAACTGGCAACACGGATCTTTCCACCGTAGGGGGAAAGAGACGTACTAAAGTCGTAACTTATTCTATCTCCATACCCCGGATCTACGGGGGTGCGTTAGCATGTGAGGCCCGATTCACACAGGACAGAACCCGTGAGATTGTGCGCCGGCGTGCCCAAGGCAGCTACCGGCAACCTCAAAGAGTACACCCGAAGGTGTTCAACGTGCAAACTTTTTGCCACCACACGCAATGACACGCTCGCCACCAGGAAGGAGAGCTGGTTGTCAAGCCATTGACACCTGGTGCCCTCCGACGCCAGGCACCAGCACGCTCCCTCACTTAGCCTTGTAATATCCTGTGGAAAGTACACGTTGCCCGTGACGTACCTCGAGGAGGTGGGAAGAGCTATGTGCAGAGGCCGCGGCTCTTACTAAGGTGGATTACACGGGCGCCCAACCACCCGCACCGCTCAGGCACCTCTGAGCATGAATGGACCTGGACATAACACTGGACCAGCCTACGAGGACCGACGTCTGAGCTGCGGCTTCCGCCAAGCTGGATTACAGAGGTACGCAAGCTCCTGCAGCCGTACAGCCAAGTAGTAAGACTCTCTCACAAGGAGTGTGATCTCATGCTAAGGCCTCCAAGAAGTTGGATTACAGGTGCTTACCAGAATCACCCAGCCACATCAGCATGGTTCCGTTCGCTAGCCGCGAACAGATGGAAACGTTCCTTGGATGCAAGCCGGAGGCAGAATAGCCGGCTCCATTCGTGCGAGCTTTGACCAACAGCCGCGCCCCCAGGCAGTGGGTTACAGAGGCTTGCCACACACCTCCGGCGAGGACAAGCCAAGCAGTGTACAGAGTCACACACGCCACAATATGAGTTGGAATCCGCGAATCCTCATTGAACGTCACTCATCTTTGCCACTGCACAATTACACTGTTGCTCTTGCTACCTTCCAAAATGTTATGGCGTAATGCGAAACAAGGAGATGAAAATGCGCCCATGCATTCGTTATAAAGAAGTCTTCAATGAGAGCACTCAAAAGTACGGCGCAGTCACCAAGCTACGCTTGAGGTAACAGCGGGATTGTAGGTTAACGCAAGCTGACACGAGACGTGTTTTCCGCTCACTCGACTACACCACCCGTAAATATGCGACAAACAAGCGGCGCAACGAACGAGCAATCATCCGTATACGTGACTGTCTCAAACGTCGGCCGAGCATCGTATGCACCTAAAAGTTGTCCCGTGTTCCTTTCCAAACTCTGCCAACACGAGAGAACAGGAATACCGCAGTCTAATAAACATCACAGTTGCATTCGTTTTCGAGCATGGGCGGAAACTTGCGTCATATAGGATGAACAAAGAAGTTCCCGGTAACCGGCGTTAATTAGGCTGCCCCTTAATTAGCTAGGTAATTACTGCGCAACGCGGCATGAACAGACCCTCCTTTTGTTTCTTTCTCGCGCCGAAACATTTTCCTGTGCTTCCGCATTCTCAGTTTCTGTTACAGCAAGGAGCATCAGCCTTCCTCGCGTTGCGTTCGGTACGAAACAAATTCGGGCTCCGAGTGTTGGACCTACAGTCGGTGCTGGGACAACGTATAGTTACACGGATGGTTGATTGCAGGCGCGCAGGCAGAGAAGCTATATGCCAGAGAAGCTTTGCTTTCTCTGGCATATAGCTGCAGCAGGGAGCGTCAGTGCTCAAAAGTTGCGCTAAGCTATCTGGCTCGGCTAATTACCGCTCATGCAGGAGAGATATCGGGCGTGTCGCAACAAGTTATTCACCGTGCACCCGTGCAGAAGCTACAGTCTGTGGTGTCGAAGCCCTCAAATCGACGCCCATAGTGTTCCTTATTCCTGTCTCTATGATTGGCATTTCCCCAGTTTAATAAATTTAGATGTAGGAAATTGTGTCATCGTGTGGGGCGATAAGGAGCGGTCTTTCTCTCTGCCATAGAAGAGAGAGAGAAAAGAAGTAAACTAAAGGTAGTGACGTCAACCAGGCGAGCGTTAGATTTTCCAGCACATGCAGGGCGAGGAGTGTTCGGCGAAGAATAGTTAAATTTTGGGGATAAAATCGAAACTACTATCGCTCACTGCAGCATGACGTTTGGGCTAATTTAGGATGCGCGCTTTGCATAACAGAACGACAGCACAGTTAGCCGACTATAAACTGACAATAGTTTATTCATGTTAAACCGTGCAATTGATAAAGCTATTTATCATACTCCACGTACTTCATTGTTTTCTTTATGTAAGCAATATACTATACTTCGCAACATAGAATAAATGCAGTTGCCATTGTAATTGTTAACCACCCTATCAGTCCAGATTTGTGAGAACACTGCCGTTGCCTTCGTGAGAATATTCGTTAAGCCGTTATAACTGCATATTCAAAAATGAATGAGGAATGTCCTGCTCACCTGGCATTCTGCCTTCGCCAATTATTGACAATGCGCATAAAAACATTAAGAGATGAATGTAATGGTAGTTTTCACTGCTCATCTCTCGCTCTCTCTCTCTCTTTCTTTTGACAACTATTTGATGTGTATAGTTTGGACTCATTTTGGAACAGCGCAGAAGACGAAAGACACAGAAGAAGACGCAGTTGTCAGTTCGCGCTCGTGTTGTTAAGTCTTCTTCTGTGCCTTTCGTCTTTTGCGCTGTTCCAAAATGAACCCGGGCCAACTAGACCAACCCTCCCTTTTGCTATAGTTTGGACATTTTATCGCTTGCAAACCAACCGCCTTCGCTCGGCTCTACAAAACCCACCGCAGATAAAATATGGTTTAACTTCACTGTGTTTCAGAACTTTAAGTGGTAGCTCAGTTTTGTTTGTACTGTTGTATTGAGACATCCTAGACAGTGCTTTGTTTACACAACTGTGCAGAAAATGTTGTGCGTGTTATGTGCACGTGCAGGATTTACGCATGCTTTCTGTGCGCAGTATTTTGCCTGTGTACCACATATATGCAGTGCACGGCTTATTGATATGTTAAATATATACAAGGTTATGCGACAGTAAAGCGTCGTACGTTAAAACGCTATCTCTTCGTGAGATAACGAATAATCAGCGCCGTAGTGTGGCTTCAACAGCTTATGTTTATCGCGTGAATAAAGGAAATCAACTGTGTATAAGGGTCAGTTCAATTATACGCATATGATAAAATACACAGCGCTCAACATACCTCGTAAGCTGCGACGACTATAATACGCTATGCCCACTTTAACACGCCACTACGCTGTAATTGGACACTAAGACTAGGCGTTACAGAAAAAGACATGTTTCTTGCCGTGGGTTCCGTCTCATTTCAAAGTTCACAATGTATATAAAAAAACGTAGTGTTGCCCTTATGCTCGCTTTTATCCACGAACTGCAGTTTATTTTCAACTTTTCTTCCAGTTTGTTATTACGCGTTAGTCCTCAATCGATTCTTCTCTTGATGCCCTGTCACACGCATACACGCTAACAAAGAAGGCAGGGCAAAAGATAAAGCTACAGAATATGCGCGTATTTGGCGACGTCGACGTCATGCGTGCGAGCATATATACAGAGCAAAGGGCCAAACCCCGTGGGGATAGTTTTGTTGCTTCTTTTTATGCCCGGCAGCATGGCCAACTTCTTGCTTCGCGTCGCGCGCCGGAAACGTGCCTGTCACGACGCACACTGCAGGATATCGGAAGAGTCTCGCGGGGTACGCCGGAGACGCCTGCGGGAACCAATCTCGAATACATCAGGCCACAAGCTCCGCGGAACAGAACGCGCAATGCGTAGCGGCTCGCCGTCAACCGTCCAACCTCCGTTACTCTTTTCTTCGCGATCCCGTGATAGGCACGGTTCGTGTGCAGAAAACAAAAGAGCCCATTCACTCGGAACATCACGCATCTCATTTCATTCCAATATAACATGAAAATGCAAGAAAATTGGAGAGAGAGAAAAAGTAAGAGAAGTTCTATTTTCCCAGCTCCGTGTACTGCACCGGAGGCTAGAGCTCGCGTCAGCCAATGAGTAACGAGAACCGGAAGTGCGCTCCGGAAAGGGAAGGGGGGGGGGGGGCGAGAGGGATGGGGGCTCGCCCGTTGTGCGCCACTGATCCTTACATGATGTCACGGTGTCGGCATGGCGGAGAGGACAATCAAAGGTTGGCACCAGAGGAGCCATGCACAAAGCTGGTGAGATGGAGTAGAGATGCGAGCATGAGAGAGAGAGATAAGATTCTTTAATGAAATGCCCGGAGAGGTTTGCTACTCTACATACGCGGAGAGAAGTGGAGAGAAGGAAATAAGTAAGGGCGAGCGAGGAAACGAAAGGCTGGAAAGAGAGAGAGAGAGAGAGAGAGAGAGAGAGAGAGGAGGGCAATGAAGGAAAGACAGGGAGGTAAGCTAGACTCCTCGCCCTTGATGGCTCTGATGCATTCTCCCGCTAGGGCTACAGAAATTGGCCTGTTTCTGTTCTACCCAAGAACCACATCACTAGATTTTGCCCAGTTTTCTACCCCATACATGGGAACGGAAACCAGAGTGGAATTTTGAAGAGAAAGATGGCGTGTGTGTAGGTTATTCAGAATCCACGTGCAAAGCGCAGAATAGCTACAGATTAGTCAGTTGCATTTAAATATTGCAAAAGGGGCCGTATGATTTTTCCATAATATCTTTTTAAGGCACGCTGGCGAGTGTGGCGTTGTTTATCAAAGCGGGAACAGGAGCGCCAAGGGTGATCGATTATATCTTTACAATTGCACTTAGCGCGCGCGGTCGAGTCAGGCATTGCAATGTGATAACTGCACGAATTGGCAAATATACTACACAGCCAACAGCCGACACAGCAGCATAGCGTCACGTCGTGACATATATTTCATTTCATTTATTTCGTTTATTATACCCTCAGGGCCAAACAAGCCATTACAGAGGGGAGTGGGTTACAATCAGGAGTTGGTACAGCATAAATAAAGAATAAATATGTAATACAGAATAAAAAATAAATAAACCAATACAAATTATTAAGTCAAGGTAAGTTATACAATGAATACATGAACAAACGCAAGAAAAACAAACATACATACGGAAAAATAAATAAAAATCTAGTTAGCAATGCTGGTTAATGCAACACGAAACAAGGAGTTGTCACTAATAGATACAATATTTCCGGGAACGCGGTTCCACTCTAGTGACGTGCGAGGAATGAATGATTGATAAAATGTGTTGGTGCTGCTAGAAGGAACATCAACCTTATAAGAATGATCGATGCGACGCGATACATAGTTCGGATTATGTATGAACATGTCATGCAATGTTGTGTGGTGAAATATTTTATGAAACAATGATAAACGGGAGATTTTACGCCGGGCTGTAAGAGATGAAAGTGATAGGCTAGTTTTCATGGCTGTTATGCTGGCAGTTCTGTTATAAGTAGAAAGAATAAAACGAGTTGCGTTATTCTGAACTAGTTCTAATGCGTTAATTAGGTTGACGTGTTATGAGGGTCCCAGACTGATGAGGCATATTCTAATTTTGGAAGTATTAATGTTTTGTAGAGTAATAGTTTTAAAGAGTCAGGAGCATCAAAAAAGTTTCGCCTGAGGTAGCCAAAGGTGCAGTTAGCATTGCTAATTATGTAGTTGATGTGTGTTGCCCAAGTAAGGTTGGATGAGATATGAATTCCTTAGTATTTATATGAGGATACTTGATCTAAAGGGATGTTGTTTAAGTAGTATACCCGAGAGGAGTTAGGTGACCTAGATACATGCATAACTTTACATTTGTTAATATTCAATTCCGTTAGCCACAAGCTGCACCAGTTAGATATTATATTTAGATCAGATTGTAGGCGATTACAATCGTCATCTGAAGTTATTTCTGTAAAAATAACGCAATCATTAGCGAAGAGATGGATATTAGAAGTTAGTTGCCAGGGTAGGTGATTAATACATATTAAAAACAACAAAGGACCGAGGACTGATCCTTGGGGCACTCCTGAGACAACAGAGCACATTGATGAATCGTAGCCGTTAGCGGTAACGTATTGCGAGCGATTAGTAAGAAAACATTCGACCCATTTTAATAGATAAGCGTCAAGATTTAAGTTCCGTAATTTGTGGATAAGAAGTTTATGACACACTTTATCAAATGCTTTTGCAAAATCTAAAAAAAATGCAGTCAGCGGATGATGAACGATCGAGAATTCGATGCAAATGATCAGTGAAAGATACGAGTTGAGTCTCACATGAGTATGATTTCCTAAAACCGTGCTGTGAAGGTGAGAAGAAGATGTCAACAGTTGCGGCTTTAGTGGCAGATATAGGTTCCATAAATGACCGTTCGATTTATCATGCGCGATACGGAGCCGTATACTTGTATGGAGACGATTACTTTTGGAGATATTAGGGACTTTTAGCTTGTAACGTATACTTCTTTACGTTACCGTCATCGGATTACGTTTACCGTTTCACCAGAACTCGAGTTTTAGTACAGTTCTTAGCTGCCCAAACGTGAACCTTTACGTGCGTACGTAAACCTTTACGTTTGCGCAAACCACTAAGTGGTGATGATAACAGCATTTAAACTACATTGCCAAATTATCGCTTTTGATGTGCGCTCATTGGCTGGAAGCAAAATCGGCAAATTGACGGCGCCGTGTAGTAATTCTGGTGACATCAATTTTACGTCACATTGCTCTGCGGCTCTTGACATGCCTGGAATAAATGAACACACTTTTTCAACGTCGGGTAGTGGCAGCGTCTAGCATTTTAGTGACATAAATGGCAGTTCCTAACACTGTTCCATGGAGCTGTCGTGTTGAGGCGATGTCGCCGCGGTGGTGCACCACTGCTGAATTCTGTGAGTACGCCGTTTTAAGCTCTCAGCGAAAATGCATTTCACACAAACATGCGTTCTATAAAAAAATATGCTGTGCTTTAAAAAGAGCAACGCAAGGAACGCTGAAAGCACTTTCAACGCTTCTTATGTTTCTAGTAGCCGGACCCAAGCCTGGCTGCTGTGTAAAAGCCGGTACGCTCGAAAACGCCATACTCGGGACGCACTGCTCTCGTTCAGTGCGCTCACTCTTGTGTTCTGAAATGGTCGAAAACACTAACGGCTTGTGCAACAATGACGTTACGGGCAAGTAGTTCCTTCAGTTAGAGTGTACTAGAACTGAGGAGTGCCCGGAACGAGCTTCGAAAAGTGAAGCCCAAACAGGGTCAATCCGCTTGCGGCGCTGCGAGGGGTAGTCTGCAATGTGCCGTCGTTTAAGAGATGCGCGCGGCTCCGCCGAAATGGTGCAGGGGTAGAATGCCCGCTTCCCACTCAAAAGGCCCGGGTTCGAATCGCAGCTGCAGATGGTGGGTTTTTATTCTTAGCGTCACCTTTTGTAGCTGTATTGGTTTTACTTTGTTTCCTAAAACTAGCTTAAGTTGAATAAGGATTCAATGGGGGCTAGTTGGTACTGCATCGTTCTTGTTCTGCGCTAAAAACGATAGCTTAAGTTGCTACGTGTTGGTACAAAAAGTAACGCAAAATGTGAAGTAATACAGAAGAAATTTGAGAGCGAGCGCAGTTATTTGCAGCGCCACCGCCCGGGATTGAACAAAAATGTAAAGTATGACCTCCGAGATTTTCGGGAAGACGAGACTCGAAACAAGATTTCAATATTACGTTACTTTTTGTAGCAATACGTAGCAACAGAAGCTAGTTTTAAGAAAGAAATAAAAAAAAACCAACGCAATCAATCCTTGCTGAGGCAAGGATTGATTGATTGATTGATTGATTGATTGATTGATTGATTGATTGATTGATTGATTGATTGATTGAAAAACGTTAACGTTGAGATATGCCGCCGGCTTCATCAAAACATCGAACTTAATAATAATATCTGGGGTCTAACGTCCCGAAACCACGATATGATTATGAGAGATGCCGTAGTGAAGGGCTCCGGAAATTTCGACCACCTGGGGTTTTTTAAGGTTCGCCGAAATCTAAGTAAACGGGCCTCAAGCATTTTCGCTTCCATCGAAAATGCAGCAGCCATGGCCGGGATTCGATCCCGCGAACTTCGGGTCAGCAGTCCAGCGCCATAACCAGTAAACCACCGTGGCGGGGCCAACATCGAACTGTTCTATGAATTAAATTAATTATGTGAGTTGTTGAGGTAAATGATCACTGGTATTAAGTCCTTCACCACTGTGCCATATTCTTGGTAATAAATAAACATTAAATACCACAAGAAAGCGCACATTACGGTATTTCAAGTCATTCTCGAAAGCGCCGAATTCTGTCTGGGTGACACCAAAGCAACTACGCTGAATTGAAGTGAACTGAATTGAAAATGCCAGCACCCAGAGTACTGCACGCCTGTCACGTGGCAGATTATGTATACTTGCAGGCTAGACATTGCCGAAATATATAGGCCGAAGATATAAAGGATGAAGTGTGGGTAAAAATAGAATCGTTTCGGCGACGTCGCCTGGCTGTTTTCCGCCGGTGAAGAAAGACGTAAATCTCCGGGCAATATCAGAACTGACAATCCTCGAAAGATCGGAGAGGCTGCGCTGAAATCGAGGAGTAAGGATGAGAGATCTACAAAGAAAAGTGGCCGATCAATCATTCACAGCAGCGCGGTGGCGCTTTAAGTCTGACTGGAGCCCCCTGTTCGATTCTTCGGTTCGAAATGTCGTAGACACGGGTATGTATACGTTTCTGTCCGTTTCGCTTATTGGAAAAAGTGGGTTCAAGAACGGTGGGCAGAGGAACGCGCTGTTGCGGATTAGAATGGGGCGAAGTGTGCGTGCAGCGAGTCGTCCGTGGCATTCTTTCTCCGTGGCCTGTGGTTTTTATCCCGGGCAGAGCATCAGTGGCGGCGGGATCACTGAATTGATCCGATGTAATCTGTCAAGCTACGCTAATGTGTAATGAAGGCTTGGATTGCACCTAGTAAATTGGTGTATCTGCATCTTTAGTTCCGATGCGGCAGCCACTGGTGCACGCTAAATTAGTAAAAAAAAACAATGAAACAAGAGACGCATGGCGAGTGAAGAGCAATCTGTCCAGTGACTTTTGTACGAACGTATAAAGAGAACAAGAAAATTTAGACCCTTACTCGGGGGCTATAAAGAGCGGCGAGTGACGTTCTCACAAAGAAGGATGAGAAATCAAGATTGGTCACGAACACTTGAAAAGAAAGCGTTAGCGTTCTAAGGGTTTTGTCGGGAGGCGAAAGAGCGATACCGACGGCTCCAACGAGCAGGATTCTGCACCAGCGACGCAAGAGTCGTGTAGTTTGTTTGCTGTCTTTTTATGCCAGCAGTGTATAACAGTGTCCGTCGCGGTGGAGTAGCGGTTACGGTGCTCGGCTGCTGATCCGAAGGTCGCGGGTTCGATCCCGGCTGCGCCGGCTTTTCGATGGAGGTGAAATGGTAGAAGCCCATGTTCTGTGCGACGTCAGTGCACGTTAAAGAACACCAGAACGTCAGAATTTCTTGAGCCCTGCACTACGGCGTCCTTCATTTTCATACCGCGGTTTTGGGACGTACAGCCCCAGATGTTATGTCTATAACAGTGCCTGCCGCAGCGCTAAATGATGTCGAAGATGTGATATAGTTCATCTAGATGAGTAGTGTTAAATAATATAGTAGCTGGTTGGACTAGTTTGTATTTAATTCTTGAAGACTAGAACGCCGCGGTGGTTCGGTAAGAAAAGCGATGACTGTACATGTTGCTGGCACATTAAAGCACTTGTACGTGTCTCTCTTTCACCTTCGTATTTCGCCGTCTTTGTTTTTCGATTTCCAAATCGTTAAATGGTATTCTGTTGCTCTCGTTGGCCGTCCCGCGAACCTCAACGTTCCTTTCGATAAGCGCTGTTGTTTCAGTGAAATGTATCACCTGATAACGAGTGAATATGTACGTACATTCCTTGGTGTCCTCTTAATGTCACACTGCCACCCTCAAGTAATAAATATTTTGAAATAAAAATACATGGACTACTCGGCACAATGAGAAAGGTGACAGTTTTTTAGAAAAGCGATAGTTTTGATATATCAACAATGAAGAGGTTTGCGTTTGAAGCGTGGCGAGGACAACGAAGCGATGTCGGCAAAGGAAAGGACGGAAGACTTTTTGAGTCGATGTACCCTCTCTTTCTCTCTCCAGATTTCTCATTGTGCTGCAAGGTTATCTCATGTAAGCATAAGCGGAACTGTTCATTATACACACAACGTACACGTGAACCTACAGAATATCGAAGATATCAGACGAGGCAGAAGAAAGGGAACCGAAGCAGCGGTGCTGGCTACCGCAACAGCTCAATCGGGCGCTTTCCTTGCCATCATTCTGATATCCAGTTGGGATCGCAAGCCCCGTTACAACCAACCCAGCTCTTTTCCCCCCTAAGCAGGGCTTTGATGTGTATGCCTATAGCGCACTCTTTTAGTCAGACAAATACACAAACCACCGGTGCCACAACTGCCTATCGGAAGCATGTGATCAGACTCGTCGAAGCAATTCCTCCCCCAAACGTATTCCCTCCACGCTTTAGTGCCGAAGCCTCGCCGCGAGAGTTTTCTATGCAGCATAAAAGAAAATAAAGTTAACACACTGCCGACCGATGCGTGACAGAAACGAAGAAGAGGGATAGGAAAAGGGGGAAGAGGTGGGGACCACGATGTAGAAAGAAGCGAGAGATGTCAAGGGAGGCAGGCGTCTGATAGCGGGACGACATCGGGGGGAAGGCGGGAAGAGAGCAGAGATGCCGATGGAAGAACCAAACGGAAGGGTGTGGAGGAGAGGACGACGACGACCAGTCCCCGGCAGTGTCGTCTCCGGTGTTGCCGTCTTCCAAACCCCCTCTCCCGATTATTTCCTTCTCCGGGAGCAAGTAGGGAGCGCAGCCGCTGGGCTGTCTCCTTTCGGGACGCTTGGCCGGAGCTCGGGCTGCTACTACTGGCATATCTGAGTCGTCGCGCTCTTGCTTTGCTTGCCCGGGTGGGACTTGGGGGGTAGATCGGTAACCGCGTCGGTTCCCGATAGCCACGCTTGAGCGCCGATCGCGTTCCCCTATTCTCCCATCCTCCCGGACATCGGTCGGCGTCGTCGCAGCTGAGAAAGAACACGGCTGCACAAACACACACGAACGCACATACTTTGCCAGGCGGTGGCGGCTCGGCGTGGTGAACAAAGCGGAAAAGCAAGGCCAATCCTTGGGCTTTGCTAGGGGACACCGCTTGACAGAAACTGATACCGAGCCGGCAACTTTCTCATGCGAGCGACTCGCAACGCCCGTGGTCCCGAGAAAGAACCGCTGTGTACCCTTGTGCGAGGCGGTGGTTGCTGCTGGTTGTAGTGAAGCCTTTTTTATCTGTTTCACTCACTCAGAATATTTTTTTACTGCTGTTCTTTTTCAGTCTTGCACAAAGCATGGCTCCTTTGTTTTTGTCGTCGTGGGTCTCGCTGCAGTGTTGGTTTGTCCTTGTAGTCTTTTTTTCCCAAATCTCATAGTCTCCCCAAAATTGTGCAGCAGCGTAAAAGCCGCCACGTGATTCGCTTTTCCAGGGCACTTGGTTCTTGAACCTGTTCTCGCTCTGACGCTCAAAAAACCGTCAGATAAACGTAGGCAGCTCCGGCATTCACTTTTAATGAGCTACCGTGATTACCCATGTCACGAACGCCCGCAAATCTGGGTACATTCGACAACACGCTAACAGTTTTATAGAGTCGACCATCTCAGTACACGCTGCGCCTGTTCTTTAGCTCCCAAAGTAGTGAACGTATTTATAGACAGACTAAAGGCGGCAGGAGAGAACAACATGGCGGAGAAGACGAACTTCCGAAGGCGTAGCTCTCTGGTGGCATCGTGACGTACTTGTACGGCGTTTGGAATGAAAAGAAAACGGAAACGAAAATGAATGGGGAGAGAAGGAACGGGGTATCTATCACTAAGCGACAGCCAGCCAGCCCGACTGATCACCCACTTTGGCTTTTGCACGTATACGTCGCTTTTCTTTTGCACACCGCGTTTCTGTCCTCCGAAAGTTTGGAGCCTGGGCTGGTTAAAAGTGCCCGACGGAGTAACGGGCGACGTCAGAAAGCGTTTGTACGCGGAGTAAAAGAAAACCTGCATCATAGAGAAGACAAGGCGTCATTTGCAGCACGGTAGCAGAGTGTATAGATTTTGTTTATTTGCTTTTGTTATCGTTTTCCTACTTTTTATGTGGTGAAGATAAGCGGAAGAGTGCTTGTCACTTCCAGTAGTGACAGGTCCTGCAGTTTTGCGTGCTCAATTTCATCCAATCTCTTTCTAACTTTTGTATTTATAACTCTCCTTTCCGCGATGAAGGTTTGAAGTGTAAGGGACCGGTTCGCGCGAGAATGTTAGATAATTTTCAAGTTGAATGTAATATGCACCTGCATCTTGATCAATCACTCGCAGGGAGCGCTAGATTATTAAAGACGATAGTCTTTCGTGGGATCCTTAAACGGAGAAATTTTGGTCTGTCTTTCTGTCTGTGTGCCTTTCTGTTTGTCGGCACGTCCCTCGATTCAGCCACCCGGCCAAAGTTGAACCACTTGCTCAAGGGCCAGCCATCTTGAACGGCTGACTAGGTTCATACTTGTGTACGTTGCGTTGTTGATCAAAAAGCAAACATTACGCATATCTGAGGCGCAACATCACTAGTCAAGTATTAGGTGGTGTGTTCCTTTAATAGAAAATGCATACATACGTAATTCTAAAGACCCTAGTTTCTTAAGCTGCGCTGAAAATGCGACTGCGCGTTATACTTGACTTCTTCCGTGCCCTCTGCATGAGCTCATTGTTGTGTTTCGGTTTCGGTTCTGTATTGCACTGTACGAATGCCATGGGGCGCCGCTCTGGCATTCCTTTTACCCAGGCGACGTGTAAATAAAAGAGTGTGTCGAGAGTACTCGTTGAGTGCGGACGTTTCTTATGCTTCAGCACTTCGTGCCAAACCGCGTGCTCGGGCTGGCTGGCGTCCCCGCCGGTCTTCGCCTGCTGCTGCGCCGGGACTACCAGCCCGCTACACAGCACTCATGTTTCCCGACGTATTGCCAGATGGCGTCCATATCTCACGCAGCGCCTCTTCTATCGTCTTTAGACGACATTTGCAGCGAAGCACGCAGATACGCGGTCAATTTTTCGGTTCCCTTTGCTTTGCATGCAGCCAAGTGAGGTATACTCGATCGCATGCACCACAGTTACCTCTTCTCAAGCTATCTCAGTTAACTTTAGTCACTTGAATGCCTCCTTCACCTAAAGTACATTTACTCGTGCTTTTATGGTGGCGCAATGCGGCAGGTATTGCGACCAGGATTCAAACCCACGACCTCAAAATCTCATGCAGAACGCGCCATTACCGCAGAGCTTTTTCAAAGTGTATTTCAATTCCGTTTCGCTTGCCGAACTCAACGAAATTTATGTCAGTAACTCATCGTAGCGCTTTCGTGTTCCTTCCTTATGTATTCAACTGCGAAAAGACGAATTCTCGCTATTTTGATATCACATCTAAAGAATCGTTTTCCTGCATATTTGAAAGCTTTATGAGATCTGTCGACCATAAATAACTAACCCAGATACAGCCAACGGGCATCCGTGATTTCCCGGAAACAATTTATAGTCACGACATAAAAATAAAACTGCACGCTCCTGACTCTTTAAATCGCAACGCGACGCAGCTTCGATAACTACGCCGTAAATACATGGTCCGAGTCCGTGGCCGGCATACCGACTGCCACCGCTGAGACAAGAAAAAGAGTGATATATTAGAATGTAACGAAATTGGCACCCAGTAAAGAAAGTGGCACACGGCTTATTCTGAAGACTTCTGCGAAGCACCTTGCTTTGTCAGCCACAAGTTTTGTTTAAGGTATGTTGCCACCTTTTTGGAAATCTTTTTAAATCTTGGTCCTAAGCTGATTACGTTGTGTCTGCCTTAAGAAGGAATGTTTAAAAAAGACATTTCAAGTAGGATAGGCAGAAAAGGTGTAACTAATCACAATTTATTACTGAAATTGCCAAACTATGCCCGTCACGCGAAGAGTCATAGGTACCGATCCTGTGATACAAAACAAACATGGCTTGGCAGCAATGTAGGCCTACATGCAGGCTGTGCAATGAATTAGAAGCTTTGCGCCGTCATCATTATTAAGTATGGTATAGCCGAAAAGAAATTCTGTAATTTTAGGTGGTAGCATTTCAGTCGAAACCTCATAACATCGAAAGTTACTCGTGGTTTTCAGTTATCGTTGTTCACTGCACAGATTAATGTTCCGTACAGAAGCACGGGAACTTTTATAAAAAAATATTAGTTATTCAAGAGTTATAACTTTTTGAAAAACAACAGAAAATGAAGGTTTGAAGAGAAAAGAAGGAAGTTTTCCAAACGTATTATATACATCCTTGGAAGGTTGTTGGACCTTGGAAGCCGCAAAGCTCATAGCTAGGACCTTGCTTAGCTGCCATGAGTTCACCGTGGGATTGTTTAGCAGCTCCTAGATTTTTTCGGGCTTGTTTTTTGTCAGCTGTTGACTGGTCGCAGGCGTTCTTCAAGTGAGTTCGGTCGCTGCTGAGGCAAGCTACTGTAGTGTAGTAGCCGGGATCGACACCCGCCTGCGTCAAGATATCCAGCGTGCCACTACTTCCATTGCTGAACTGATATATAAAATCGTATAGTCCGAACAAAACAGTGTCATAGACATCTTTAGGGACACGCTGCCAGAGCATCCCATTGAAACATTCATCAGCGTTTTGCGTTTTTCCGCAGACAGATTTCGTCAAAGCATATCGCCTGCAGAGAGGTCTGCATACACAGGCTTCAGTTTGTTCAGGATGTCTTTGTAAAAACTTCCCCTTGCTTGTATCGTCCTGTGCCCAGAGCCTTCACTCGATTGTAGGAACACCAACTTCTCACACTTTGCGTTTCAGCCTTTGATTCACTCGGAACTTAGCCATATCTTGTTATATTCTGTATGACAACAATCTAAGACAATGAATTGTCGAAAAAATGGCTTTCACAATAATAGTACAGCACATCGGCACAGTGTAAACACGACGTCACTTCGTGTGTGCCCACGTGGCAATTTCCGCAATTTGAATAACAATGGTCGTGATTACCATTGCTAAATCTTACTAAATTTTAGTATACTTCATTACAAACTAATCTGCATGCATACTGCGTATTTGACCACAAACATGAGGTTGTTTTACTGATTGAAAGGTACGTTTCTCTTTCACAAAATGTCAATATCGGTTTCGGGGAGGTCTACCAGTAGTTGTAAAAACCATCATAACTCTCAAACAGAAGCACATAGAGACGTCATTTTTGCTGCAGCACAATTCTGAATGTCTGTATATTCTTAAAATATCAAAAGCGTGAAATTCGCTATTTCCAAAAAGAAAATGTCGTTTTCAAGGGTGGCAAGTAAGAATTTAAGGTGCTAGAGTCATAGCAGGTTCATATACTCATCGTATTTACAACGCCAAACTGAGACGGTGACGTTTACGGATGGAATGCGGATGAAGAACAGATTAAATGTGGCTTTAGTTTTTAAACTTGACGGGGTAATATTTCCTATACGTTGTGAACAATCTGTTTGTGCGGATTGTACCTTTAGTATATATATATATATATATATATATATATATATATATATATATATATATATATATACCAAGCAGAGGCCCGAGCCGATGACTGATGATGGTTATGTACAGATGAGGAAGATGAAGTCCAATTAATGCCTACAATATATGTATATATATACGGCGCACAGAGTGAGCGGCACACCCCTCCCCGCGCTTCGTCCTGCAGATACACGCATACACTGAGCCCCGCTTCAAAACGGTCCGAGTACATACATTCGGTATATTATGCTCCCGTAACTCATGGACTGCTGGCGGCCTGTTATGAAGTGCAGTTGGAGGAGCCAATGTAACTCGTAACGCAACGTGAAATATTCCCTCCCGGTGAGAACGCCGGCAGCGAGAGCGTCGGCGTTTAGTCTTGATTTTTGAGGCTGCCATTCTATCGCTATTTTTTCTTGTCCAAGTTAGCAACAAATAAGAAGAGCGCATGGAAAGAGAGAGAGAGGGGGAAAGGGGAAGGCCGCCAACGCCCGTCGCATTTAAATGTACATGTATACACACGCGTTTGCAGAAAAGCTTTAGTTTCGCCACCTTTGTTTTATTTCTTGGCAAAGGAGGCCGCACGTGCAACTCACTGTGGAGAGAGAGTTCGAGGTGGTTGCATGTAGCGCACGTGTGAGCGTGCGTTGCCGAACGCCTGTGTGCCCGAACTCGTGTAGTTTTGGGGAGGAAGAGATTGGAGCAAGCGAAGAAAGGGGAGGAGGGGGTATTCATGGAGCAAGAGGGGACGGGAAATAGCAGTAGCGAGTGCTGCGGCGCCGGCGTCGTGAAGATGTGGCGAGCGGAATTCGTATGCGCATACCTGAACAGCGCTGGGAGGGAAGGGTGCTGGAAGAAAAAAGGCGCCGGGTGTAGGCTTATAAGTTGCCACGAATACTATTGCTGCTGTGTGCATACGTTTCCTTCGGCACCCGGGCGTTTGTCTGCCGCCCCTTTGCCACCGCCCTGGCATTCCTTCGTTTTCGTATTTTTCTTCAAGTGTACTCCCATTGACACTTCCTGCGCTCTTTTTCTCGTTACCACACTCCTCCACTTTTTTTTTTTGCCTTTACACACACCGCCTGCGAAGCGCTGCTACAGCCGTGTCGAGCACAATACAGAAACCACTGCAATGACAAGCATCGGAGAATAAACGGCCGCTATCCACACCCTTCTGAACCGTTCAGGCTTTCTTTCTTTCTTTCTTTCTTTCTTTCTTTCTTTCTTTCTTTCTTTCTTTCTTTCTTTCTTTCTTTCTTTCTTTCTTTCTTTCTTTCTTTCTTCCTTTCTTTCTTTCTTTCTTTCTTTCTTTCTTTCTTTCTTTCTTTCTTTCTTTCTTTCTTTCTTTCTTTCTTTCTTTCTTTCTTTCTTAATGTCCCCGTCACAGCGGTGTGTCGTAGTATTTCCTTCCACCACGAAACTCCTCGGTTTCTGCCATCTTTTGCTGCTTCCGCCTATCTCTCTTATTCGGCGTCTTTCCGCGTGAGTGAGGCTCGCCCTGTTCTGTAAACAAATGAGAACGGCAATCGATCTTGAAGAGCCTCGAGCTATCACACAAGACTACAACCATCCAGCAGGTTCGCGTTTGCTTTTTTTTTATCTATAGTTCGAGATACTTTATTTTGTCTTTCTTACGCGGTTATGTTTGTCTTGTGCGTGCTCGCGTCCCTTGTATCCGCGTCGGTACTCGGGAGACTGAGACGCGTGCATATTTTGCGGCGGAATGCATGCACATCGACCAGAACCAATCCCCTCCCCCTTCCACTACCGTATCCCCTCCACGCGTCGCGATGCGCACGTTACACCCTACTTATGCCGAGAACCCCTTGAGGGAAGCGAAGATCGCGAATCGAAGTAAAATAGGAGAAAAAGGAAACACGCAGTACGTGAATCACACGATTTTTTTGTTTACGCTCCAACTATTGTTTCGATTTTATCATGTATACGGTTCTTGTATGTCACGGATGTTTTTCTTTCCCTACGTGTGATGGGGAAGCAAGTTATGGCTGCCGTTTCGCGCGTCCTTATGAGAGCTTTTTGTTTATTCTCTACTGCTGTTTTTTAACGATAGGAATGAGGTTTAGGCTAAACGATATCAGATAGGGAACACAATATTATACTTCTTTAGTTAATTGCCATAAACTAAGGATCAGAGGGGCTATACATGTGAGTTCAAGATATGTAGACAGGAAAATATATTGCAATGAACTTTTTGTCCAGCCTCTTTCTCGCCTGTTTATATAAAAAATATCGTGGACATCAGTGTGAATTCACCTGGTGTAAATGAGATCCTCGACGCACGGAAACCTTGTTCGTTTTTAAGAAAGATATTCTTTCTTGGGATACTTGAACGCAGAAATTTTGGTCACAAAGGAAAGTTTGTTGAACCTGTACACGCAAGTGCAAAATACGCTTATAAACTAAATACTTATAAATTGCATCAGTGTAACTTACACAAACGCGAGACGCAATGTTATACAGACTGGAATAATACACTGTACGCTACCAAGCAACTATACAACAACAAACACATTAACTAAAGCATGTTAGTTCTCAAGGAGATGGGGAAAAATAGAAAGAAAACGGGGGAAAGACGTCTGTCTGTCTGTCTGTCTGTCTGTCAGTCTGTCACACGATTCAGCCACCCGGCCAAAGCTTAAGCACTTGCTGAACGCCCAGCTATCTTGAACTGGTAGCTGCGTTCATACTTGTGAACATTATCGATCAAAAAGCAAACATTACGCATACCTGAGGCACAACATCAATAAATAAATATTAGGCGGTGCGTTTCCTTTACTAGAAAATACATAGATACGTAATTCTAAAATTCCTCTTGTTTGTTGGTCTGCGCTGAAAATACTATGCTATGCACGAAAAAGCCCGGCAGAAGACTATCGTCTTTCGACGACATTTGCAGCGAAGCACGCAGATACGCAGCCACTTTTCTTTCAGCTCGTTACAAACGGGAAATATCCGCAATATAGGAAATGTCGTTGTGAATCGCAGCGAGCAGTCCTGAAAAATGTTGAAAGAGTCAGTAACGCGTAAAACAACTCGTGGATGTACTTCCAATGGCGAGCGCACGGCTGTCACTGCCAGAGCACTGAAATTTCAGAAGACGCTCATATATGTGAGGAAGGGAGAAACAAGCGGAGAGACAGGGAGGTTAGCCAGTTCTTAGCCCGGCTGGCTACCCTGTGCTGGGGGAAGGGGGATAAAAGATGATAGAAGAGAGATGTTTCAGAAAAAGGAGAGGAAGAAAAGGAAAAAAAACGGGAGAAAAAAAAATGCCAGGCCTGCGCGGAAAGCGCAGCACAGTCACAGCGAAAGCTGGAAGAGCGGCATTTCTAGAGCCCGTTCTAAACTCTCTTGGGGCTACTAATACAAGTACACTAGCAAGGTACCGACTACGCCATAAATCACAATATTTGTGAAATTGGGAAGCACCTACAACGCCATTATTCGTCATCGTGCGCAGAAGCGAGGTTCCAGCTACACATATGTAAGACATTATGTGCACTTTGTTTACGTGACGACTGATAACGATGAAGAATTGTGGCTCAGCCCTTTGTAATGGTTTGGAAGCTTTAAACGGCTCACCAGTTACGTAATTCGCATTGTGTGACGCCCGGTCGCTATTTAACTCTCCCACCATGCAATGTAACATACTTTGACGTGAGAAGAGAGACAGAGAGAAGGGGGAAGAACTTTATTGAGCCCCTGAGGAAATTGATGATGGGCCCATGGGCTTCCTTGGCAACCAATACAAGTGCACTTGCGAGGAGCCCACTACGCTATAAATCATCATAATTTCTGTGAATGGAATGTTTACGTGACGACTGATGACGATGAAGAATTGTGGCTCAGCCCTTTGTAATGGGCTGGAAGCTTTAAACGGCCTCACCAGTTACGTAATTCGCATTGTGTGACGCCCGGTCGCTATTAACTCTCCCAGCATGCAATATAACATCATTGACGTGAGAAAGAGAGACAGAGAGAGGGGGGGAAGAACTTTATTGAGGACTCTGAGGAATGATGATGGCCCATGGGCTTCCTTGGCAACCAATGCAAGTGCACTTGCGAGGAGCCCACTACGCTAGAAATAAGAATTTCTCTGAAGTAGGGAAGCAGCCACCATGCCATTTTTTCTCATTTCAACGGAGAGCCGTGGTACCCGCTAAAAACATGCAAGGCATTATGCGCACTTTGTTGGTGTTGTGCCTGATGGCGATGAAGAATTATTGCAGAGCCCCTTGTAGTGGGTTGGACGCATCCAACAGCCCACTCGTTGCGCAATTCGCATTGTGTAACGCCTGCTTACAGAATTCGCGTTGTGTGGTGCGTGGTTGTTATTTCACTCTTCTACCACACTAAATTACAGATGTTAATGTGGTTCCTTCTGGACATGGAGCCTGTATAGCGTCTTCTTGCAAGGCAGTTCCAAGCACCGGAATGGCTCTGAGGTACAACACTGGGCTCCCACGCAGAGGGCCCAGGTTCGAACCCTGTTCCATCCTGGAAAATTTTTCTTATTTCGTTTTTTTTTTCTTATTTCGAGCGATAGTGGTTACGGACACCGGCGGCGGCGGCGGCGGCGGACAACTACGCCACCAAAACGGCCGTTGAAATGATCTCATAACAGCTTTCGCTGTAAAAAATGGAAACGAGAACATGACACTGCTTAGAGTCTGTCTCTAAGACCAATTGTCCGCAAGAAGCGCAATAATGCTTTTAAAGCCTTCTGTGCAGAAGACGGACTCAACCAGGGTCCCCAAACCCTTTGTTCCGACAAAGGGCGATTGTCAAGTTTATCTAGCACATTCTAAAGTTCTTGTCTTGGCGCACTGAAACGGGGACACTCACACAGAAGGGAGATCGTTTCTTCGCAGCTGCAGCAATTGCATGTGGAGTTGTTGGCCATTCCAGTCAGACAGGAGTAGACATTCGTGAAGGCCACGCCAAGCCACAGGCGGCACAGAAGCGTCTCCTCAGCTCGCGATATTCCTGACGGAAGACGGAGCTGGAGATTGGGATCTAAGTTGTGTTGACGAGCGTTGATGAATTCCCCCGAGTTCCACTGGGCAAGTGTGAGTTCACGTGCCAGCGAACGAAGTCTTGTAGCTGCGTCGGTTCTGCATTCTAACTGATGCCTAGGGCACATACGGGACTACTGAACGAAATTGCTTTGTCACACTGAAACTTTCGGTTTCCTTCTCACAAAAATTTTATATTCATTTTCCCCCCTTTTATATTCGACAGGATAGCAAAGCCGATTCAGCCTTGGCAATATCCCGGCATTTTTCTTCCCACTTCTCTGCTCCTCCTTAGGTTGTAATGATTAAGATGGCTGTGTGATGATGATGACGGTGGTGATTTGAGGATGATTGAGATGTTTACGGCAATCCTAATAATGACACAAGGAGGAGGTTGAGAGAGCTGATTCTTCATATAAACGCAATGGCAGGACTTGTCCGGCCATTCGAGGCATATCATACAACTATTCCAAACTTACGGCGGCCCTAAACTTCCGCTCGACAAGTGATAAATGCGGACGCTGCGGTATCGCTCAGAGGTGGCACTTGCAAATCTTTCGCGTTCATTTAATGAAGTAGTAGACGTCATTCGGCTCGGGGCACTAATGTAGGCAGATCATATTATGAAATGTTATTGTTATTGCGTAGCTGCAGCGGTCTTAAATTGTTTCTTTATTTTTTAATACACCTACTGAAGCCCTTTGCTTTTTTGCACATTGCGCAACATCATCACATGCTTGAATGAAGGACGAGAGGTATCGTAATAAATAAACAAATATGCTTCGAAAACTTAATAGCTTTACTTTTAAGCTTTAAAAATGAATAAATTGCTTATTACACGCCATAAAATGTTTAGAACAAAAGGTTAAAGACTCAAGAGTACCATTTGTACTCTATCTACTATGGCAGAGCACGATGCCGTCCCACACACACTATATTACGACGTCGCCATTGCCATGCATTCAAATAGACCCTCCACGGTTAAAACTTGCTCTTAAATGCTACGATGCTCATGTGCTTAGTCCACGTAACCTCGAATTCACAATTTCAAAAGTCAAATTTTGCATACTTGTGATTCCCTTCCTCCTCCTCACGCCCCTCCCCCCTACCCCGTCGTGCACACGCCTATGATTGCAGTTGTTATTTGAAATTATATGGGGCAAGAACCACTGGCATAAAATCTGTTCTTTCGTTTCTTATTTTCAGTGATGCGAGAAAGGTACGCGGACGAAGTGTACGACGAATTCGTCATCGCCCGCAACACAGCGGTAATGAGGTGTTAAGTGCCGGGATACGTCTCCGACTACGTCACCGCGAGGTCATGAATTCAATAGCGAAGCGGCAACGTCATTAATCCGGGAATGAACTCAGGTAATTCATAGACCCGTACACACGAACTGCGCACAGGATTCTAAGCATGCATTCTGTTCTTTCTACGTCGACTTTCAGGAAGCTCTAAATAGCACTGCGAAGAAAAATTACAGACTGTAATTTATATATATTAAAAAATTTACCCTCACTCAGTAGTAAATCACAGGGCCACTAGTTCATAAGGCCCGATTCTAAAACAAAATTGCAGTGTACTTTCATAGGGGGAAATGAAATGCTTATGTCATTTACAGAAACATTAACGAACGGTTTCCAACACCATTCAACAGTAGCGAATAGCCCACGCCATGTCAACAGCTATAACTAAAGCGAGTCAACATGGGACAGTCTGGAACTGTGCGTCCTTGCAGGGCCCTCTTGCAATGTCCGTAACGACTCCCTAATGAAGTTCGCTTTCAAAATTAGGGTTTTCTTTTCTTCCCCCAATTTTAGTCTAGAAAGTTGTGTTTTCTAGGTGAACGCAAACACTGCTTGTGAAAGCTCAGTTTAGTACCCCCTAACGGTTCACATTAAAGGAATATTTCACGTACATAAATCTATCACAAACAGCGGTTCGCTCACACTCTGGATCGCCAGAACTGCACCAGCAGTAAATCTGGGCCCTCGAGACAATAGCTTTCCGCAAACAATCAAAAATTTTCAGACGAAACCAAAGAAGCGTGGAACGGGAGGCATCCGGCGGCGCACCTATGTCTTGGCAGGGGCCTCACTCAGTGCCGGTCTCTTTTGAAGCCGCGACGCACACATCTGGTTCGAGGAAGCTCGAGCGTCGGCACTTAGCTGCAGAGCCCCGAGCTGCATAATTCACGCCGGAAAGAGCCACGGTGCGCCTTAATACCTCCCACACGGATTCTAATGCTAGAATTGAGGGAGGCCGTGGACGATGACGATGCCGCGTCGCTGCAGCGAGCGTAGATTGTGGTGGCGGAGATGAAGAATTCACTGCCGCCACCTTAGCCGACCAGATTCTATACGCACCGACAACATCGGTCTGCGCAGAGACGCTCTCGGCGCTCGCGCGGTTGCTGCGGGGTCATTAGGGAGTGTTCATCAGTATAATAGAACGGGAAGAGGCGGCGGCGGCTCTTCTGAGCAAGGCAGTGGTGGCTGGCGACGAACGGGCTGGTGTCGGGGCAGTGAGTCGGGTCGAGGAGGCGTCTCTTCCATCTTTCTGAAGGAGTGCGCGGGGATGTCACACTACTTATAGGTGAACGACGACAAAAGACGACATCCAAAGGGTGCGCAAAAATGGGTGCACAAGAGGAGTGCACGCGAAGTGAGGAAGGATAAACTGTAAATCAGCAAGGTAATTGCGCAAGGAGCGAAGCAAAATATGATTGAATCGGGAGTAAAGTGGGCGTAAAATTGTAGATAACCGGGGGGATAACCGGAAGGGAGGGACTGAGTGGCACAAAGGAAAAAGCGTGCAATAGCAAGAGACAAAAGCTCGGCGGCGTGCTGGCTGAAAAGTGGGGTGAGGCGCACGTTTCAGTGACTGTATTGAGGTTGAAGACGGCTCGTCGTGCAGGGATTCGTGGCGGAGATTCTCTCGAAGAAAACCCGTCGTGCCGAGAAAAGAGCGATCACTTTAAGAAGTCTTCCTTGACGCAGTGACGTCACTAAATGCAAGAGACGAGGGAGAAGCGCCTGATGACTTACTTCCTATACTGCACCGTTGTCAGGACTGCAAGGAAAATGTAGGAAATGAAGGGTGGGGGTGGAAGGGGTATGAGTGAGGAAGTCAGCATGAGAGAAGACGCTATGCTAGAAGAGATGAAGGAAGCTCGTAACCTCGATACATAAAAGAGTAAACGCCGCCAGCGACAAAGACTGCCGACGACATGCCACCAGACAATGGGTGAAAAAAAGGCAGAAACAGGCCGGAGATCTGGCAACTTTCTCCACGAGCCGCCGCGAGTGTTCGAGACACGCGCAATGGAGAGCTCTTCCATAACTTTCGAGTAGCATCGCCATCTCCAGTCTTTCGCAGCCGCCGTACTACTTCCCAGACATTCCTCTTCCCATTCTGAAGGCACTCAGTTACTCTGTTCGAAGCGTGTGTTTTAACGAAACCGCGGACAAAAGCTCCCTCTTCTTAAGGGTCCCTCCAGACTTTAGCATGAGTCATGTGTTCCCTTTCAATACTTTGTCTAGCATTGTGTGCACGACTTAGTCTACCAGCGGCAGAGGTTACAAAAGAAGCATCCGAGGAAACGTGGTCTTGTCACAGACGAGATGACGAGGAATAGAGAACAATAGACAGCGGCCTAACTTGAAGAAAGCGACCTTAATGGCTTCGCTAGAGGCGCGAGAAGAGACATGTTAGCAGTCGGTTAGATATAGATGCATCTTTTTCAGCCATTTAAAAACTTGCAATGGGACGTCCAGACTGCTGCAACAGTACCATAACGGAAATACTTTCTGGTTGTTTAACGCGAATGTCGCCTAGCAGCGTAGGGCTTCCTAATATCAAGTTTTAAAATTTCTTCAGTGCCAGGTAACTCTAAGCAACAGCTATAGGACTAAAGTAGAAATTATTTTAGCAGCACCAACAGTACACTATAGCACC
Source organism: Rhipicephalus sanguineus (assembly GCF_013339695.2). Lineage (NCBI taxonomy): Eukaryota > Metazoa > Arthropoda > Arachnida > Ixodida > Ixodidae > Rhipicephalus > Rhipicephalus sanguineus. The sequence continues at coordinate 39,673,871 of NC_051177.1, forward strand.
GATGGAAAAAGCACGAAGAGAAGTGTAGGACAACGTTCTTGGTGGTCTTCTAAAATAGCGCTCGTCTAATACACCTGCAGTGCCTTCTCTGATACAGATTATTATTAAATTTTTCAGAAAAATATTCACCGAAGATTACGTACTGCCTAATACGAATTCTGAGCGCAGCTTCGTGTTGGGGCAACACCAACTGTTTTTGAATTTCTGGCTTTCCGCAGTCGTAGCAATGTAACATTCGTTACATGTTGCCACAGAAACTACCAGCGCTCGAATGTTACGTGTTCGCTTTCTTTCACCCACCCCGCTTTTTTATTAAATGTGTTTAAGGAGAGGTTGGTGCCTATACATGGCTCCATCGTTCGCTCTATCGGTTACGCCGACGCCGACGGCGACGTCGCTCATCGCAGGAACGGGCGCCTAAGAGCTGCGCTCTAAAACGCCAAGCCTGAGCGGAACGCGCAGCACAGTCCCATCTAAAGCTGGAAGAGCGGCTTTCTAAAGCCCGTTCTAAACTCTCTTGGGTCAACTAATACAAGTACACATGCAAGGTATCCACTACGCCATAAATCATAATTTTTTTGAAGTAGGACAGCACCCACTACGCTCTTATTCGTCTTTCTGCGAATAAGCGAGGTACCTCTACACATCTGTAAGGTATTATGTGCACTTTGTTGATGCTGCATGTGGCTGACGACGATGAAGAATTATAGCTGGGCACTTTGCTCACTTTGCTTTGGTGGGAAGCATTAAACCGCACACTCTTTGCGCAATTAGCATTGTGTGATGACTGGTTGTTATTGTACTATTCTGCCACGCTATATTACATAAGTTAACGCGATTCCTTGCCCGACATGACGCCTATATAGGGTATTTTTGCAAAGGAGTTCCAAGCACCAGCGCGGCTCTGTGGTTGACTACTCGACTACCACGCAGAGGGCCCGGGTTCAAATCCCATTCTACCCTAGGCATTTCTTGCTGATTTTATTTTTAGATGCGAAGCAGCTCTTTGACTAGCCTGTGTAACGCTGTCCCTCCGTCCGCACAAACGCGAGGCAACGCGCTTCCCTCGGCGCAGGTGTTGGAGCGGTGCCAAGTAGGTCACGCCCACGGTATAAGAATATTCAGGTGTTGACACTGGGCGCGCCTAAGCGGCCAGAAAATGTTCGGTCGTCGGTCCGTTGAGCGGTGCGCCATCTAATGGCTTGAGACGGAGAGCGCCCGCGAGTAGCCGAATCACGGTGGTGCTGCGTCATCGCCGCCGCTCTCGCCGTTCCCTCTCCTGTTATTCTCTCGATTGCGCCCCTCGACGCCGCTTGACGGATGCACATTATCCAGCAAAATGGCACAAAAAAATGCACGTTATCAGCAGCATGCACGTTGCTATGGAGACGACTGCCCCGCTTTTCGTAGCGCCCTCTGCAAGTCATCTGATAAGAACCCGAACATTATCTGGAGGCGCGCGGATTGCGGTTTCCCATGCGATGGGGGAAGAGTGTCATCACCTGAGTATATTCTTACACCGTGGTCACGCCGCAGCTGGGCGTTGACGTCACGCTCCCCTCGCACGCTTCCCTCGCAGGTGCGCGCGTACGTCACTCTCTCCCTCACCCGCTGGAGCGCCCGCAGCTGCCGGCTAAAGAATCACTCATGAGACTAAAAAAAGAATCACTCACGCCCACTCGCCTCCCGTGTCTGCGTTTCAAACAAACGTTTACACCAATAAACGCTACACCGAGTTTCGCTTCAAACGAATCTTCCAGCGCTCACCGCAGCACCCGCGTTAGCGCTGTTCAACCCGTGACGCCACCCGTGCGCAACGCTGCTGCTTCGCATCCCATCAGGGTTCCCTTCGGGGAGATGGTCCAATTTTTTCATGTCTATCGGTTACTTTTTCTCGTCTACCGGTTACACCACCGACGGCTCGACGGCGACGCCGTTTAACGCAGGAACGGGCGCCTCTTTCGCTTCCTTTACCAACATACCGCTGCTCATGATCTAGGTAGCAAGCAAGACAAAGCGTTTCCCTGTCCTGAGCTCAAAAAATGATGATTGCGAGGCATTTGCAGCACGTACAAAGTGCAACAATGTGGTTCGTGTATTCCAACTGACGCTTTAGTTAACACGACAGAAGCACTTCACGTGCACCTCACAGCAATCCTATACGCTCCTTTAATTTATTTAGAGCTGACAAAGTCTTCGTCCCTCATTCCGAGCTCTATATATATGGCTGTTCCATTCTACCAACGCTCATCTAAAGGAGTGCAGCACTGTTGCAGAGTGCTCAGAGAGTGAGACGAGGCTGCAGACAGCGCGAGAGCCGGAAATATCTTGCCACAACACGGTAAGGGGCCACTGAAATCGGGAAGGCAGTGGCTTACTCGCCGAACAACTTCCAGGATTTTCTCTCGAGACACTCCTCCATTACCCGCGGCTAGCAATTTGTGTGCGCGAGGAAGAGGTGCCATGATGGCTTGCAGCTAGTGTGCACGGTTGGCGTGGTGGTGGGCCTTCGTGGGAAATGGGTCACTTATCCCGAAGACAATGGAGCGGGCCCGGCAAACAATGTGGACGTGATGCCGCATCCTTTGCCACAGCATATATATTGTGGTCGTTTGTCGGTGATTGTATACTCGCTTGTGCGAAACGAAGTCGACCAACCGAACCCCCGCGTTTGCAACAACGACCACTTGCGAATGAGGCTGCGTGTTCATTGCCGAAACATAGAAATTCCCGTAGTGTATGTATGTATGTATGTATGTATGTATGTATGTATGTATGTATGTATGTATGTATGTACGTATGTATGTATGTATGTATGTATGTATGTATGTATGTATGTATGTATGTATGTATGTATGTATGTATGTATGTATGTATGTATGTATGTATGTATGTATGTATGTATGTATGTATGTATGTATGTATGTATGTATGTATGTATGTATGTATGTATGTATGTATGTACATCAACACTCGCGCGGAAACCTTCATAGTTGCGGCGGCGGTGGTTAACGGCGCGTGAATTTCCGGTGCTGTCACGAACAGAACGTGTCTGTATGGCTCTAAATATGCGGGGAGCGAAATAAAATAGCGCTCGTTGTGAAGCGCTCGGCATAGGTAGAAAGACGCGGAGCCAAATTAGTATTGATTTCTCCTTAGGAATTTCTCGTTTCTTATTTTGCGTTTCTGTACGAACTGCGAAAAGCAGCCGCTTTTGGCGGCTCGCTGGTTCTGACAGTTAAACACACACAAACACGCATGAAAAAAATGCAGCCTTCTTAAGGTAAAGTTAGGGAGCCTACTGTAAAGTGGTATAGATATTGTATCAAAAAGTAAGCAGAAAAGAATCATGCGCACACTTGGGAGAGCATATCAAGTCTACGGGCGGTAACACAGACCTATTCATTTTAAGTGCGTCAATAACACTTTCGTTGCCTTCTGCGCCTTCGAGGCGCATGTCCGTGGTCCTAGAATTTTGGCTACAGAAAATGATGTCGAGTTCAGTTGGGTCAGAAGCAGCCGGAGGGGACATCGCTGGGTGCCATGGGGAGTGCAGCTTAACAGGACGTGTTCAGTTGTCTCTTCGGTTCTGCAGGTGTCGCATGCAGAGATGTCGGACATTCCGATGCGAAACGATTACGCTTTTGTCAGTGCAACATCGATCCAAAGGTGGCATGTTAGACTAGCATTGGAGCGGGAAGTTCCTGCTTTCGTCTGCAAGCCTGTTCTTTCATTTGTCTCTCACAGAGCCACTTTTAAGAATTACGCTCGTAACGGGACTTGTAAACCACTACAACTGAGGCGTCGTTGGCGTATGTATGTATCTCATATTTGAGGGAATTAGTCCGTATCAGGAGTAGCATTGTCCCAGATGCTTCGAGATTGGCCATATCGATCATTGGGGAGGACCTCAAGAATGACAAGGCGAAGTATAACAAAAAAAAAAAAATCACAGCATATCCACGGGGTGAACGATGATCAGTGGGGCGAAGCTCCGGAGGAAATCATCGGTAAACCGTGAAACTCTCCCGTGAAATTCGCCCAGTATATCATATAAAGTGTGTGAAACACCGTGTATATATTAAACATCAAACTTTTATTGTACTGTTGGTTTGCGTGGTCCCTTCATTATCACCACTTTGTGATCGGTGAAATTCAGGGAAAGTGTCCGCTCCCGAGCGAAAGAGAAAGCGCGCCAAAAGCGAGCGCCTTTTACGATCGCAGGCATCCAATGACATGCGCCATTCGCATTATACAAGCGCCATCTGTCATCTTTAAGCAGCAACTCTAAGAAATACATGAAACGCCATCTAGTGAGCAATTCATTAAACTAGAGCTGGCTACATACATACTACTACTACAGAGGAGGGAACGACCCACACCTTAAGGAGCTTTGCCCTTAAAAAAAGAAAGAAAGAAAGTCGTCTAAATACGTTATTGCTTAAATGGCGGTCAGCTGCTGAACAAGCTGCTCGTAAACGAAAGGTGAAGCAGATTCGGCCTAATTATATATCGGCTTCGGATTTCAAATCTCTCGGCGAAGCAGCAATCTTCGGTACATTACAATGATCGTGACTCACTGAAGCAGAAATGACTGGTGTGTGCCTCATCATTTGAAAAACATGGTGCTGTCTGCGTGCGCGCACGGATTCATCGCGTCTTCCTTTCCGTGCTCTCTCCTTAATTCTCCTCCTCCTTCTCCTATGTAGTATAGAACACGCCCTTCTGGTTACCATAGATGATATTATTCTTTCGTAGCCAACAAATTAATGTGCCTTTTTCTTTCGGCGCACTTAAAATGGTTGACAATGTCGCATGGAATAATAGCAGTTCAAACAAGTGTCTTTTGACACACCATCTATCCCCGTAATCCGTTACTGCTATCCGTTATTACGAAAAGCCCCCCTCTGTGCAGAAACCTCAGCCCACCTACTGATTATTTCTATAATGAAGGGACATACAGCCGAATACAATCCTGGTTAGACTGCCAGTGCAAACAATTTGCACCTATCCAACGTGGGAGAAGCCCACTGCGCGCTAGTCGCGTCTCTCAGGACTATGTTTAATAAAGTTCCACCATCCATCCATAGTGTTCTCTGCTTTAGTCGGTCGCTGAGTAGAAAGCAGCCGGCCACAAAAAGCTTTTGTATTTTCACTCTACTCTTCCATTTCACCAGCTAATCAGCTCTACCTTCAATGCACAAGCTATACGCTATACTTTTGTGAAACAGGCTACATCCATTAACGCCAGAACAAGCCGTCGCGTACCTATAGGTTCTCAATAGAACCTTTACAAAGCGAAGCGTCGAACGTCGAACTTCAAAGGAGCGCACAACAAAGAGACCGCCCATTACTGGTGCCGTTCCTCTCGCGTTGCAAAGCTGTAGAAAGCCCAATGGGTTGCGCAACGAGGCCTATATTCCATTTAAGAAGAGGCATGTTCCCAGGGAAAGTTGTGGGCACTGTGCCACTTTCCTACTCCAGGAACGCATAGCAGCGAACTCTATCTGGACCTCTCGACGACAAACACAGAGGCCGCCAAAACGCGCAATCAAACGGAGCCTCTCTAGACGGCGGAGCGAATCGGCCACAAAAACCGGGGCGCCATCTCTCCTCATATATCGCCCGACGCCGTCATCGCCTCAAGCAGCTATATGAATGACGTCTCCCAGGAGGTCTCATTTATTTATTTTGTTATGTATTATTTGCGTATGCGTGATCGTTTCCTCCTTTCCACAGCAAGCCTTCCGATGGCTTTCCGCCGTAGCGGAGTCTCACACGATAGCTGACGCAACACGGCGTCGACCGACCTCTGTGGGCAATGTCGTCCGCATACATATAGCACGCAAAGACCCCTGGAAAACGTCGTCCCCATGCATGTTGCCGTCAGACACTGCCGAAGGAGATTCGACTAGCCATCCAGGCCTGCGGGCCGTCGCCTCCGCCGTCTGCTCGTCGTCACCGCGCACGCATTTCTTGATGACGTAGGCTCCGCGTCTTCCTCATGGAAGCCGCTGTCTTATCTTATGCGTGTTTCCCTTTCTTCCTCTTTCTTCCTCTTTCGTCGCTCCTGTGCACGCCTTTCACTCTTGAAGGCAAAATAAATAAATGAATGAATAAATAAAATAAATAAGCAAATAAGAAGCAAAATGAACAAAAGAGATCGAGATGGCGAGCGGGTTGGAAGCATACGAAAAGAGAAGCAACAAATGAAGCGTGGCATGTTGTCTGTGGCTTCGTGCTTGCAGCGGACAACGCATCTTTGACGGCAGCGCTCTATGGAAGCTCTGTGAAGGCGATGACGCTCGGTGCGTTAAAGTGAGACAGCAGTCGAATGGGAGATAAGGGTGCCTTGACTTTAGTTATATTTTATTTTGCGAGTACGGATGGTAGAAAAACGGATGCCAACGAGTGCGGTTCAAGAGCCATGGAATGCAAACAGTGAAATGAGAAAGAGTAGTAGAAGCGTCAAGCGCCGAGGAGCCTGTGGGTGGGATGCGTGAAAGGCGGACCTGGAGCAGAGTGTTGTGCACCGTCGCGGCTTTGGATGTCACTGCGTGCCATTATTGCTTCTTGGTGACTCAACGTAAGATTGATCAGTTGGTTGTACTGCTTCAACGAGGATGAACGAAGGAAAGCTTTGCAAGCGTAGTTTAAGTGCGGGGTCAAAGACACACAACCAGGCTAAAAAGAATGAGATCGATAAGGCTGCGGCAAGGAGACAAGAGGTCATGGGCGAAACCACCAGGTTATGTTAATATGCGACGTGTATGGAGACGTATCGCCTCAGAGAACATAGAGCGCATATACGAGGAAACTCTGTAATATATTCTCGCTGACATAGATGCGACAGGGGCACGTCGCATCGCATCCGCACAAACGGTGCGAGAAGAGCCAATTGTAATAATGCGCCGTGAGATGGCCGACTGACCCGGGGTAAGTCGACAAATGCGGGGCATGAAAACGCCGGCGTGTGAACTAAGAGTAGGAAAATGGCTGCTAGCGTGTGTTGCGCTCCGCTCACCTAGGAAGCGCACTCGCCGGAAACCGGTGTCGTCTTGTTTTTAGACAAAGGAGCACGCACGATATCTAAACGGCTGTCACGTTATTAAGGCGAAAGCCTTAGACGCCTCATGACCGTCGGTGGCGTCCCGCGGTGTCGGGGTATACACGAGTGATGCAAAAAATCATCACCACGCCATGACGTCACCGTATGACGCCATCATGACGTCACAGAACGGCAAAATTTGTGACTTCATTGTCACATAACGTGACGTCACATGATGATGTCGTCACATGTCATCGTCGCTTGGTCAAAAGTGGGCCGATCACGGCGGCAGTGTAAAACTAGGTGAGGTGCACAAAGCGTGCTATGCCTGCGATCCTGGAGGCAGTCTAAAGCCACGTTAGGTACAGAAAGCTTTCGGAAGAGGGTAGGGGAGAATGAGTACATCGCTCAGCGCTGGTTCTGCGCTGGTTCTTCCGTTCTGCGTTGGTTGTTGAAGATCAATACATCGACTGAGAAGGAAAAGAAAAAGATGGCTCTCGCCTTCGAGTCGTCGTAGGCGAATGCATAAGGTATCCTGTGAGTTTTTACGTATTATCACGGTGTTAGCGTTACTATACAGTACTTTGTAAAGTATGAGAGGGTGTTCTTATTGTGAACGAACGCACTTGCATGCGAGACGCATAAGCAATAGCACGACGTGTGTTGAGCAGCCTAATTAACCCCGAACAGCAGAACTAAGCACTAAATAGCAAGATATATGCTCTAAATAGCAAGTAAATGTTTTTCTGAGTGGTCCATTTCGTTGCAATGTTTCCCAGCTAAATGATTTCTATTACTACAGTGAAATAGCCAGAAAGCTATAAAAAAAATTGATTTCTGTTCGATGTAACAAATGCCACGAAACTTCTTATTGATGTGTTTGACAGGGAGCGTCAATATTCTCTTGCAAGAAATTCGGCAGATCCCACGCCTTGAGAGAATCGGTTTCATGCGAAGCAATCAGCGAGTACTTCTATACTTCTATACTTCTGTACTTCTATACGAGGTGGATCGATGTGTTTTTGTAAATGGAGGACTTCTGTGCACATCGTGGACTTACAAGGCACGCCGACTACGCTGACGTTTAAATGGTAACTTATGGTCTGACGTAGTATCAGCACTCATGTGAGAGCACAGACGTGTGTGTTATGGAAATGAAGTGTACTTTACGGTGCACTGATGTGAATATCATGCGTAACTTTCGTTAATGTATTCCTCCGGGGTCGAGCAACGCTTCAATATACCTTGCTGAATCATATGAGTACAAATGAAATGTTTATTAGACTGCTATAAAAGCGGAGCCAACACTGCAACCACAGACGCTAATCTGATATGACGTCTCTATCGTAGGAGTTCATACGTAGTGTTTATTGCTTTGTTTTAAAATTAGATACCCAGAACCACAACCACAGTTGATCCTGCACCGGCATTACGCCTGCATAGGCTGTTTCCACACCTGACGTGGCTCTGCGGTAGTATAGCTGACTGCCATGCAGAATGCTTGGGTTCGATTCCTACTGGGATCCTAATGTTTGTTCTTGGCATTGGTCGGGTCAATGCTGTCGAAGTCTGTTTTTCTTAAGCTCTCGCATTTGAATGACCAATGTCGTTTTCACCGTTCTTGGGTAAATATAAACTGTCAATCACCTGTGGTGCATACCCGTACACAACGGCTCGTGGTAAACGGGTATGTGCCACACGTGTCTGGAGGAAAGGGTTTGACGACGTACGCGACAGGATTTTCACGTTATTCATGTCATGAGCCGACAGTCATATTAGTCAAATTCTCTCACCCTCCCATGCCAATTTTGGTTGACACCAAGCTAAGGAGGCGATCACCAGAACACCCAGACGTAGGCGGATAGATAGATAGATAGATAGATAGATAGATAGATAGATAGATAGATAGATAAATAGATAGATAGATAGATAGATAGATAGATAGATGGATAGATAGATAGATAGATAGATAGATAGATAGATAGATAGATAGATAGATAGATAGATAGATAGATAGATAGATAGATAGATAGATAGATAGATAGATAGATAGATACGCTCAAAGTGCCTGAGGTTCGCTAAGAAATGCTTCGCATTTATTAGCCTCCACTACGATTTTAGCTCTCCGTGATTCCTTGTTTTACTGCATCAATTATTTTAACTCATCGCTATCATGCCGATATGATGACAATCTTTCTTGGCGAGCTACTCCAATGCCGGCCAGTTACAATGCCATGAGCAGGGTTCTAATGATGCTGGTTCCGCACGATAGCAATTCACGTCAGAAATGACATACATAACAGTTTAATACAAATACTAACATTAGGGTAAGGCGGGGCAAAATGAGACGCGGGGCAAAACGCGACATTTTGACTTTCCCGCTATAGCTAATACAAAAAGTACATTTTCTTTGTTTCTATATTTTAGCGATAAGTGCCGGTAGTTTTCGACATTTTATGTGTAAAAGTTGGTGATTGCTCACAGCGTTCGCGCGGAAAAAATTGCGCGGCTGATGTCAGTGTGTTCGTGACCCGCCAAAAAGGGGCGAAATTCTGCTCGGCCAAGTTTTCGGATCCGTGCATGAAGCTACTCCGGCATCAGTACAACAACGTAAGTATTTATGTTGTTAGTTTATACTACTATCCACATGCCACCGAAAATTTAGTTCACTTGGTGCCATGGGCCAAAGGGGAATTTTTTTTAATTCAGGCACGTGAGAGGGGCAAAACGCGACAAAATGCCATTGAATCGCCTTAGAGAGTGTCTTATTAAGTGAACCATTTATTTACGCTCATTATGTATGATATTTTTTTGTTAAGGATGGTGCGGACGTACAAGAGAATATCATCTAGAGTTTCCTGTGAGGAAAACGACATGAAGAAAGCACTGAATGCTTTTTAGGAGTTTTGGAGCACAGCGCCGGGTTCTGTGTGGATTCAATGCGTGGAGTGCAAAGACTGGGCGCATGAAGACTGCGTGGCGGTCCACGGAGTGAATATGAAGTGCTTCTACTGCAAGAACTGAGAGGATAAAATTTTTTCACGCTGTCTCGTTTTGCCTCACGCAGCGTCTCGTTTTGCCCCGCAGGCTGGGGCAAAATGACCCATGTGGTGCATTTTGTTTCTTTTTAAAATAATATTTTCAACAGTCGTAGCATGGTCATATTTATGTAGCACATACCTTGTACCCAAAAGAAAGCTCCTGTGTTAGCATTTTGTGTTAACGAGCGAAATAAAAAAAGATATTCACTATTTTCATTTTTTTGTCGCGTTTTGCCCCGCCTTACCCTAACCCCAGAAGCTCGCAGTAAAGCTACAGCTCGCACGCACGTTTTAAATGCGAAGCATTTCTTAGCGAACTTCTGCGACTTTGAGCGTATCTATCTATCTATCTATCTATCTATCTATCTATCTATCTATCTATCTATCTATCTATCTATCTATCTATCTATCTATCTATCTATCTATCTATCTATCTATCTATCTATCTATCTATCTATCTATCTATCTATCTATCTATCTATCTATCTATCTAGCCGCCTACGACTTTGTGCTCTCCTGGTCGCTTGGTTCATCGAATGTGCACCAAAATTGGTATGGCGTAACATGACTGTATGACGAACATAATTGACAAGTCATAACATGAAAATCATAACACGCATGTCATGTACAGCATGATTTACATGCTACGCTCATGGTGCGCTGGTAGCCGTTTCGCTAGTTTGATATACACCAAAATTGGTGTCTTGCGACGTGACTGTGTGACGAACATAAATAACACGAGTTAACATGAAAATCATGACACGCATGTCATGCACAGCATGACTTACGTGCCACGCTCATGGTGCGCTGGCGGCCGTTTCGCTAGCTTTATATACACCAAAATTGGTATCTTGCGACGTGACCGTGTAACGAACATAAATAACACGAGATAACGTGAAAATCATGACACGCATGTCATGTACAGCATGACTTACGTGGCACGCTCATGGGGCGCTGGCGGCAGTTTCGCTAGCTTGATCTGCCCCGAAATTGGTATTGCACGACGTGACTGTATGACGAACATAAAAACTCGAGTTAACATGAAAATCATGACACGCATGTCATGTACAGCATGACTTACGTGCCACTCTCGTGGAGCGCTGGTGGCAGTTTCGCTAGCTTGATATACACCAAAATTGGTATCTTGTGACGTGACTGTGTAATGAACATAAATAACACGAGTTAACATGAAAATCATGACACGCATGTCATGTACAGCATGACTTACGTGCCACGCTCATGGAGCGCTGGCGGCAGTTTCGCTAGCTTGATCGACCCCGAAATTGGTATTGCGCGACGTGACAGTGTGACGGACATAAAAACTCGAGTTAACATGAAAATCATGACACGCATGTCATGTACAGCATGACTTCCGTGCCACGCTCATGGAGCGCTGGCGGCCGTTTCGCTAGCTTGATCTACCACGAAATTGGTATTGCGCGACGTGACTGTGTGACGAACACAAAAACACGAGTTAACATGACAATCATGACACGCATGTCATGTACAGCATGACTTACGTGCCACGCTCATTTGGCGCTGGCGGCGGTTTCGCTAGATTTATATACACCAAAATTGGTATCTTGTGACGTGATTGTGTAACGAACATAAATAACACGAGTTAACATGAAAATCATGACACGCATATCATGTACAGCATGACTTACGTGCCACGCTCATGGGGCGCTGGCGGCGGTTTCGCTAGCTTGACCTGCCCCGAAATTGGTATTGCGTGACGTGACTGTGTAACGAACACAAATATCACGAGTTAACATGAAAATCATGACACGCATGTCATGTACAGCATGACTTACGTGCCCCGCTCATGGGGCGCTGGCGGCGGTTTCGCTAGATTTATATACACCAAAATTGGTATCTTGTGACGTGACTGTGTGGCGAACATAAAAACACGAGTTAACATGACAATCATGACTTGCATGTCATGCACAGCATGACTTACGTGCCACGCTCATGGGGCGCTGGCGGCGGCTTCGCTAGCTTGATCTACCCCGAAATTGGTATTGCGCGACGTGACTGTGTAAAGAACATAGCTAACACGAGTTAACATGAAAATCATGACACGCATGTCATGTACAGCATGACTTATGTGCCACGCTCATGGGGCGCTGTCGGCGGTTTCGCTAGATTTATATACACCAAAATTGGTATCTTGTGACGTGACTGTGTAACGAACATAAATAACACGAGTTAACATGAAAATCATGACACGCATGTCATGTACAGCATGACTTACGTGCCACGCTCATGGAGCGCTGGAGGCCATTTCTCTAGCTTGCTCTACCCCGAAATTGGTATTGCGCGACGTGACTGTGTGGCGAACATAAAAACACGAGTTAACATGAAAATCATGACACGCATGTCACGTACAGCATGACTTACGTGCCACGCTCATGGGGCGCTGGCGGCCGTTTCGCTAGCTTGATCTACCCCTAAATTGGTATTGCGCGACGTGACTATGTGACGAACATAAATAATAGGAGTTAACATGAAAGCCATGACACGCATTTTCCTCAATGACATACAAGACGATGTATGCAGCTCTTTGCTGGCTGCTTCGCATTACATCGATTCCCACAATGCGTGGGATCTGCCGAATTTTTTCAGCATGCAATATCGAGGGAAGGAGAAAGCTTCAGAAACAACACTCTTCGCGAATGCAACGCGTCAGCGTGGCACGGAACCAGGAATATGCGCTCAAAAAGTACGGTACAAACGAAAGGCCTTGTCGAGAAAATCGATGACCACGCAAAAAACGCCTAACTCTCGGAAGAAAGGGCTCGCATGGGAAGGGCTGCTTCGAGATGCACAATTTTGCACCGTCGCTTGTAAAAAAAAGCATAAAAGGCTGCTGAACCGAAGCACGACATGAGTCACCCTTTTTAGAGAGAGGGAGGGAGAGAAAGAGTAGGGCATGAGAACAAGGATGGTAAGGGCGACGTTCAAATGAGCACCTGACTGGTGGGCCACACTGTGCGGCGCACAATGAATACGAGAATCGTTCAATGAATTTTTGATGACATAGTTTATAGCTGCGCCAAACAAGACAAAGGCTGTTCGGTGCAAAAAAGAAAAACTGTGAAGAAAGCAGGAACGAAAGAATATAGCGAACGCCTCGTCTGTAGAAAAGCAACAATCTTTCTTTTACGTGGACAAATGCAATGGAGAAAGAACAAGAGGGTACGCGTTCTTATTTTTAATGCGAGCAGTGTCCCCAACGAGATATGGTTGCGTCGCAACCAGTCGTCGCAGCGAGCTGTGTTTCGTAACGACTGCATGCATTTTTTAGCAAACCGGGAAACGGACAAAAATGCCGCGCATGAGTATAAATCGCATTTTTCTACTGACAAGCTTTCCTTGCCCTGTCGTCTGCGCGAAAGAATGGAAACAGCTTACTTTGCGCACGATCACGTACAAAGCGCATGACAAGCCAGGTGATGGCTCGACAATTACTTGCTTTAGGGGAGAGCTATCTAACAAATTGATTAGGTGGGTCATATGGAAACAAAAGAAAGCAAATGTTTGCTAAACGAGTGCTGCGAGCTATAGGAAGATCGTGGTTGTATTAGCCTGCTGAGTGCTGACCCTTATAAAAGGGAAGAAGGGAAAGTACATATGTGGTGTTTTTTTTTTCAAAAAAAGCTGAGTGCAGAAACCGAAACTGGGCTAAATTTCACGGGAACATAAAGCGCGCCTAAGTATATTTAACTTCTAAAACAGATGGAATCGAAATGGGGCAATTCGTGATTGTAACGTGACCTCAAAAAGGCAGTTGCTAATCAAAAATGAACCAAATCCTGCATCTGCTTCAATCAAACTGAGCCACATTCAATAACCCAGCGCTGCGTCAACAGTCGTGACCAAAACAACCAACAAGGTCTCGTCCAATCTGTTTCATTTGTGTCATATAGTTGCTTTGCTATCGTCTTTAAGTTCCACAATTTAGTTTTTCTAGGGCGAGTTGGCAGTTACTGAAGGACATGATGTTGTAGAGCAAAGCTCGAATATAAAGAGTAAGAGGCCGACTTTACTACTTTTTGCCTCTTAGTATTTCTTTTCGAGTTTAGCGCTACAGTATCATGTCCTTCTTTCGCTCGAAGACGGTATATTTGAAATAAAAGACATATTGTAACGCGGCGCTGGAAGAGCGCGAAAGAAGAACGAAGAAGAAGAACGGGCGCGAGGGATTTGGTGCTCGGCATCATCGGATCTCTCTTCGGTCATACACCCACTGCGGGGGATAGGCCATGAAGCACCGTCCGCTTCATGGCCCATCCCCCGCAGTGGGTTGAGCCAAAGTACTGAGGAACCAACCAACCAACCAATCATCGGATCGTCCCTTGTCTTTTGCCTGCCGCTTCATTGACCTCATTGTAAATAAACCCATATCATCCGTAACAGTTTTGGTGGACTGGTGCGGGTAACCGACGCCCTGGACAACACTGTCGCAGACGACCTTCGAAGAAGCCGACGCCTAGCCGGACTACCTCCGGAACACACCGACATGACCGACGCCCGCGAAGGCACGTCGGCCGGCAACGCCCACGCACCAACCGGTGTCACGGAGCAAGGCAGCCACCGACCGAGACAACCTAGCTACTGGGCACCTGGGCCACGCATATTCTCAGGTAGGACCGATGAAGACGTGGACGAGTGGTTAAAGCACTACGAAAGAGTGAGCCGCTATCACGAATGGAGTACGTCGGCGAAGCTAGTGAACGTGGCATTCTTTCTCGCCGGGACCGCCCTGCTTTGGTTTGAGAACCATGAACACGTGCTGACCACTTGGCCGACCTTTGTTGAGGAACTGAAGGCCTGCTTTGGGGACACAAGTTCTAAGAAAAAGAAGGCTGAACAGACACTCGCACGTAGAGCACAACTGCCCGGAGAAACGTGTACGACGTACATTGAGGAAGTACTGAAGCTTTATGGCATTGTGAACATGAACATGTCCGACGAAGACAAGGTCGGACATCTGTTAAAGGGCATCGCTGAAGATGTTTATAGCTTTTTAATTACAAGGGAAAACCTGCACACACCTTCCGAGTTTAGGCAGCAATGTCAGGCATTCGAGGCGCTGAAGACCCGACGAATTTTGCCGAAGTTCGGGCGCTTGGACAACGTCCCTACGGTTGCAAGTATGGACGTCGCCGCCTGCGAAGACCTCCCTCTGATCGTGCGTCGAGTAGTTCAAGAAGAGCTAGCACGGCTTCAGGGAGCAGAGGCTGGCTATCAATGCGCATTCGACGAGTTTCCCGAACCACCATCCTTCTGGAAGCGAGAGCGTCGCATCGAGTATCGACCACAATCTGAAGAGGCGCACTCCAGCACGAGCTTCCGATCGCTCCCGACAAGTCACGGTCGCTGCCGGATGTCACCACCCCGCCGTGCTGCTGCGGAATATCCCCCGACACCACAACGTCCTCCTGCAGACTACTACGAGACGTCACGACGTGCGCCTGCGGAGTACCACCCAACTCCGCGAGCCTCTGCTACCACCAATTTGAACCGTGACGAGCCTGTATGCTACACGTGCGGCCTCCGAGGGCATATCTCGCGCTTCTGTCGCCGCCAGCCGCGAGCGCCACGTTTCTCGGCATACCCGGCTCGTGTACACGAAACCTCGACATCTCCATCTATCGTTAGCCCTCTACGACATCAGTGGCCTAACAGATTGCGTGACGAGTCCCCAGCATCCGAGCGAAGCCTTACGCCGCCTTCGAGACGACCACGCCGTTCGCCGTCCTCGCGTCGTCGGTCGCCTTCTCCTCCCCAGCTGGGAAACTAGCTGGTGCGACCGATGGAGGTGCGGTCGCGGGACGGTCCGATTCGCCAATTCCTCCTTCTGCTGTGATGTTGAAGAACAAAGTGCGTGTCTGTATAGACGGTGTAAACACTGTAGCTCTTGTAGATACTGGTGCGACTATTTCGGTGATGAGCCTTCATTTTAAAAATCACTTTTTAGGACATAAGGTTATGTTTGCGTGGGATCGCAATGAAACTTTTCGTGGAGTTGGAGGAGAAATGTTGCGCCCCGTTGGTGTTTGTTCGGCTTTAGTAACGATTGGAGGACAAAGTTTTAGAGCAGAATTCATTGTATTGGCGCAAGCAACTCATAGTGTTATCTTAGGGATAGACCTCCTGCGAGAATGTGGCGGTACACTTGACTGTGGGACTGGGGAAATTATTCTCCAAAGCACGTTGCCAACTGCCGTAATTGACGATTTTCGGGCTCAACCCGCCGACGTTCTTTCGTTGTCAGAAGATGCGTTGATCCCTGGTCATTCAGCCGTGTTTATTCCCGTGTGCTCTTCTCGTGTCCTGTTGGGATCCTGCAGCGGCCTAGTGGAACCAGATCATACCAACGCACTTAAGAAGAATGTGCTGGTCCCTCGGTCGTTTATTCAAGTTATCGACGGACGTGCTCTCTTGTGGACAGTCAACGCTTCTGCAGAGTCTGTCTGTCTGCCAGCCGGATTCAAATTGGGAACGTTTGAGGAGATGGCCACAATTAACGTCCGGACGGTTGAAGGGTCCCGAGACATCCATCCACCCACTCCTGACTACTCAGCCGACTTGCGGCGCATGATAAACAAGTCGCTGTCTTCTATTGAGCTGGATGTTCTTCAAGAGGTACTCGCCAGGTACGCGCCAGTCTTTGACTTTGCTCAAAGCGATCATTGTTTTACGCTGCCAAACTCCCGTATGCACCACCGTATCAACACGGGAGATGCTACACCGATACGCCAGAAGCCTTACCGCGTATCCCCTTCGGAAAGGAAAGTGATCGCCGAACAGGTCAACGACATGCTGCAGAAGGGCTTTATTCAGGAGTCATGCAGCCCGTGGGCAGCTCCGGTTATACTCATAAAAAAGAAAGACAACTCATGGAGATTTTGTGTCGACTACCGCCGCCTTAACGCCGTCACGAAGAAAGACGTGTATCCTTTACCACGCATCGACGATGCTGTTGATTGCCTGCACTCCGCCTCGTACTTTTCATCCGTCGACCTCCGGTCTGGGTACTGGCAGATACCAATGCATCCGTCTGACAGAGAAAAGACTGCTTTCGTTACGCCCGACGGCTTATTTGAGTTTAAGACAATGAGGTCAATGAAGCGGCAGGCAAAAGACAAGGGACGATCCGATGATGCCGAGCACCAAACCCCTCGCGCCCGTTCTTCTTCGTTCTTCTTTCGCGCTCTTCCAGCGCCGCGTTACATTTTCCTCGGGGCCAGACGAAGCTCACCGAGCAAGTCAGAGGGCTCGCTGAGTGCAGGGCTTCAGTCGTGCAACATGGACAAGTTGCGTCTTGCGTGAACGGCGGTTGCCAGCTGTCACTTTTGCGATGACGTAGGTGACGTCGCTCAAACCTTTAACGACGACGAATGGACCGGTGTACTTAGAAAGAAGCTTTTGGCAAAGTCCCTGCTTCCTTAGTGGTGTCCACAACCATACGAGATCACCTGTTGCAAAGGTGACTGGCAAATGTCCTGCGTCGTAACGGGCCTTAGCACGGGAATGGGACGAGAGAGTTCTGAGCCGGGCCAGTCGACGTGCTTCTTCAGCGCGACACAAGGTCTGCGCGACACTTGCGTTTTCGTTGGTCGAGAAAGGAAGCACGGTGTCGAGGAAACTTTGAGGATGGCGAGCGTAGAGCAGAAAGAAAGGTGTATAACCTGTTACTTCGTGTTTGGCGGTGTTAAAGGCATACGTTATGAAAGGTAGTACGGCATCCCAGTTCTTATGATCCGCTGAGACATACATTGAAAGCATGTTTATGATGGTACGATTGGTACGCTCAGTTAGCCCGTTGGTTTGCGGGTGGTAAGGCGTGGAATGCCGATAGTGGGACCCACAGAGCCGTAGTAGTTCTTCGACAACGTCAGCGGTGAACTGCCGGCCACGATCACTTATTACCACACGGGGAGCTCCGTGACGGAGGATAATCGAATGCAGTAGGAACCAGGACACATCAGATGAGGTGGCTGAAGCAAGTGCCATCGTCTGAGTGTAACGTGTTAGATAATCCACGCAGACGATAATCCAGCGGCGTCCGGTGGAAGACTTCGGGAAAGGGCCGAGCAAATCTATAGGACTTTTTCGAAAGGCGAAGTCGGTGGCGTAACTTGTTGCAGTGTACCTGCAGGAAGAGCAGTCGGTTGCTTGTGGCGTTGGCATACATCACAACTGGCGACGTAGTGCTTCGTCGTCTTCCACAGTCGAGGCCAGTAGAACCGCTGTCGGATGCGATGAAGCGTCCGAGCAAATCCAAGGTGCCCAGACGTAATGTTGTCGTGCATTGCTCGGAACACCGCAAGGCGCAAGCGTTCTGGGACGACTAGAAGCAATGGGGCACCATTGCTTGAGTAATTCTTGCGGTACAAAACATCGTCACGAATCACAAATTGCGTTGAGTGTCGAGATCTGTTGGTCGCATCAATAATTGGTCTCAGTGATGGGTCGCGCAGCTGCTCCTGACTGAAGATGTCCATACTCGGAAAGTCCAAGGAGACCGTCGCAAGGTAATTGTCGAAATCGTCGTCATCGGTGCTTGTAGTTTGAGATGGTAGACGAGATAAGCAATCGGCGTCGGCGTGGCATCGCCCACTCTTGTAGGCAACAGAAAAGTTATATTCCTGAAGCCGCAAGGACCAACGAGCCAACCGGCCCGCTGGGTCACGTAATCCGACAAGCCAACATAGGGAATGATGGTCGGTTACGATCTTGAAACGTCGGCCGTACAAATAAGGTCTGAACTTGTGTATGGCGAAAACAACTGCGAGGCACTCCAGTTCTGTTACAGTATAATTGCTTTCAGCCTTTGTCAGAGCACGACTTGCATACGCAACGACGTGTTGGCGTCCGTCATGAAACTGGACGAGGACGGCACCAACGCCCACGCCACTTGCATCGGTATGCAGTTCTGTGAGTGCCTCCAGGTCGAAATGATGCAGAAGGGGCCCAGAAGTGAGCAAAAACTTCAACTGTTCGAAAGCAGCCTCATGCTCAGCGGTCCACCGGTAGGGGGTGTCCTTTCGAAGCAAGTCTGTCAGTGGATGAGCTAGCTGGGCGAAGTTTTTAATAAACCGGCGAAAATAAGAACAAAGGCCCAGGAAGCTACGAAGGTCCTTCACCGTCTTTGGTGGCTTGAAGTTGCGGACTGCAGTGATCTTGTTGGGATCTGGTCGTATGCCGTCCTGGTCGACTAGATATCCAAGAACAACGGCTTGGCGCTCACCGAAGTGGCACTTCTTGGAGTTTAAAATAAGACCAGCTTGTTTGATACAACTGAGAACAACGCTGAGCCGCTGGTTATGCTCGTGGAAAGTCCTGCCGAAAATAATGACGTCATCGAGATAACACATACAAATCTCCCATTTGAGACCGCGAAGTATGGAGTCCATGAATCGCTCGAAGGTTGCTGGAGCGTTACAATATGAACTGAACATATTGGGCACCGATCTATTCCTTGAAAAAGAAGATGTAGTCCGAAACGGCACGGCATAAAACGAGCTCAGGAGAAGAAGAAGAGTTGGAGTACTTTTCAAGGCCATCAATAGATGCCAAGAACAAGAAAACGCTGCCAAAAGTCCAGAATCGTGCGCCTTTTGTCAGGAAGGATCACGCGCCGTTGAATTAGTCTAGTCATCGCCACGACGCCCATGCGACGAAGGACGGCACCGACGGAAGCACAACGATGATGTTAATTTTATCGCAAAATATTGCTATGCCGTACATTCGAATCGTTTTAGACTTCTTTTACGAGCAAATTCAAGCCTAAATTAAATGTTCCAATCTATAAGAGCCAAATACAAATTTCACTCCTGGATACCGACAATAGTGGGCTATACAGATTTTAGCCACGATATAAATTTGAGGTATTTAGGGGACAGGAACACATGGCAAAAAATTGCTGGAGCAGACCGGAACATATTGTCAGTAAGGAAAAAACTGCGTTTTTCTCAGTTTCAGTTAAAGCTCACTTGGCTCTTTCTGCAAAAAACAAAAAAAAACAGAAGAAACGCAACATATGCATGAGAAATACCTTTTATATATATATATATATATATAGATTAGACAGAGAGAGAGAGAATTTGCAAGGCCAACAGGCAACGCTCACACTGATCAGATTTGTAATATGTTCATTAGTAATATTCTCCAATCCGTAAAATAATGGTCTGAGGCGTGCTCTTTCGCTTGTTGGTTGGTTTGTTTTTGCTTTACGATATCGGCTGCTCGTGATGATTACAGTTGTGTCAAGGACAGACCCACATCAGCGGCGAGTCGACGCCGATTGAAACTTTTTTGCGCACATCAATATTTTCATCCCATGGACCGTCATCGGTGCTACTTAAAATATGAAAACGCTCTGGTACTAGCACTCTAATGACTAGAACCCGAAAAGCTTTCCTCGCGCAGGAAGAAAGAAACCAGTGTTTAAGAGACGTTTCGCGATAATGCTGAGGCATTTAAAGGGGTCATGAACCATTTTTCCAAGTAATGATCTAATGACCTCAGTATCGGAGTTTACTGCCTCCCGAATCGATTGCCGCAAAAATTTCTCGAATCCGTCAAGAATGAGCGGAGTTACGGGGGTTTGCCGCACGCCCTCAGCGCTTTCTCTCTTTTCTCGTGCCGACGAGCGCACTGGAAGCTACACGGGGAGGGATGGCACGGGGGAAAGAAGTTACGTCAGCGCGCGTCATGAAACGCGATCGCTCTCCCGCTGTGATTCGCGTGCGCGAGTGCGGCTACCATGTACTGAGGAGTGCGGCGCCGGCAAGTGGCGGCACCCCGTGGCAAAAAGCGCATCTGATCCGAACGCTGCTCTCGATTTACGTCGGCTATCGGCCAATAAGCATGCTATGTCTCTTGCGACGTAAACTGGCAGATCCGCGACGTCAACGGGCAGACGCCCCGCCCACCGACGAGAGTGAGAACCGGCCTCTGTTTGAAAAGAGGGTGCCTGGGGAAACGGCAACTTCGCGCTCCGCTTGTGGCATTTACGCGGCGCGCACGACTGTAATATTTGGCAGAGCAGTTCATAGCCGTGTCAGCTTTCCACAGGATGTGTTTTTTCAACAAGCCCAAGGGGTGCTTCATGACCCCTTTAATCGCAAGTGAATAGCAGTGCGTACATTTAGCTTTTTTTTAAAAAAATTCTTGCACGCTAATCCACGGCACAAGTACGCCGGGCAAGACAAACGGCGTACAAGCATGACAAAACTGTGTCATCCACCCGAAGGAGGGCGCCGCGAGCACCTTGTGGCCTTTACATTGTCTCCAAATGGAAGCGGGCGCAGATAAAAATAAAGGGAGAGGAGGTGAGAGAGAGAGAGAGAGAGAAAGAGAAATTTTGGTGCGGAGTAATTACGCGAACTGGCACGTCACGCCCAAATGGTTCAAGAAGCAACCGCCGCCGCAGCCGCCTCCTCCTCCGTACGACCGCCATTGCGTACGAAGCGACCTCTCGCGGATCATCTTTCTCGTCGCATATTACACGGCCGGCGACACAGGCGCCGAAGCCGCTGTCACACTGAACCCTCTGCGAGCGTAGGAAGAGACAGAGAAAACCCGAGCGAAAGATATATCACGGTCGTGCGAAGAAGTGGGGGGTTCGTGGGGACAGCCCGACCGGCGGTGAATATTCTTTCGGGCCGAAACGCAGGATCTTTACGGACCGTCGGCTCCGCTTTAATTCGGACTCGTCGTTATCTTCCTGGCCATTGTTGTCTGACGCTTGCAGTCTTCGTCTTTCTTTTCTTTCCGTTTTTCATTCTCGTAATTCCCTATTTCTGTCTTCCCTGCTCCCAGGGAGTCTCCAGCTTCTCTCTATCCTTCCCCAACTCGTTCTCGTTAATACGCAGGCTGGCCTGCTTTCGTGTGCATCACGGCAAACACTAAGGGCCCACCAGTGCCTCCTGACGGCGCGCTTGCTTCGTTTGTATTTCATTCGTTTCTTCCTTTCTCTATTATTTTTCCGTCTTGCCACTCTGAAGTTTTTGCTTTACGACGTCCCTCTGAACTCTAACCCCTCCCCTTCGCGTCCCTCTTATACTGGTCTCCCTATAGACACTTTGATTTTGTATACTTCTACACCGAACGCGACCTTGCGGAAGAAATCACGCTAGCTTGAACAAAAGAGAGAGAGAGAAAAAACGGAGTCCCCAGAAAGAGACAAAAACATGAGGGTGGCTCGAAATTAATTTAGGCGCCCCAGCCTGAGCGTTCGAGCGTGAATACAGCTGGCTCCATCCTTTTACTTGTTTTTTCTTTACCTTATATCACCCGCACTCTTCCCTCACTCGGCCATTTTTAACGCTTTTTATTTCTTCGCGCCATCATTTTCGAGGTTGGTGTTTGTCGTTTCCAGTGTCTTCCGCCTCTGTAACCCCTTCCGTTTTTGTGCCCGCTCCGTTAGGGCCACGTCTGCCTCTTGCTCCGTTCGGTGTTCGCCTTCGATTCCCGTTGCGTCCCAATGCTCAGTTGCGTCCACAAATTCCTGAGCGCCTGCTGTATGTGTGTGTCCGGGTGTGCGTATGCACATTGGTTCTTCAGTGCATACCTAAGGAGCGTGCAAGACCGTAGGGCACGAATCGGGTTGGTGTACCCGGATTTTCCGCTTCCTCATTTTAAAAATGAAAGTGAACTCTGCTCATATTTGCCAGTTCAATTCTTTACAACCTCCTTAATTTGTTACGTTGATATTCAATTGAACTTAACGTTTCAGCAGCTTCCTGTGAATGCATACTGTATTAACTGTACGCGTTATCTCCCACCATCCCGTTAAAAAAAAAAAAAAACATGACCCGAATTGACTTAGATTGTTTGTGGCGCAGACTCCGAAGACCTCTGCATAGGTAAATGTTGAAGAATGCTAAATGTACAAAACAAAACTCTGAACAACTGAGCAACTCCTGCTTCGCCGCCTTCAGTGCTGCGCGTGAGCGTCGTATAGACGCAGAAATCAAACATCGGTCACATCTCGAAAACGTTTCCTGCTTCGAAAAATCGTCAACGACGAGACGAGACTGCCCAGCTGTCGGTCGCTTTTCTTTTCCTCTGATACCAAAGTTAGACTAACGTACAAAAACAAAAATGTTTTGCTTTTTCCAACAAAAGTTTTGATGTACTCTTAACACAAGAAATTTCGTTTGTTTCCTCAAAACACCGTACTCGTTCACATTCTTGGATCAATAACGCGAAGTGTCCTACGCGACTGTGAGTCAAATTGACATGGAGATCTGTACGGGAATCACGTAGAACGACAATGTCTGCATCTAGTTACGCACAAGAAATATCAATGTAGCGCCTGTTCTCCTATTTCGCGCCCGATGCGCAAAGAAGGCAAGACAACGCATACTCTAAAACAACCATACACGTAAGAGAGGCAGAAAACGCAAGATGACCACGGTCTTCACTATCGTCTCCTTTGAAATGGGGTTAGTCGCTAAGCATGTTCGTTACAGTCATGTATTACTCGATCTATCACAATCTAGAACACCACGCATTTTTCTTCTTTTTTGTTTTTGTTTTTGCGTTTACTTTGCCACCCTGAGTAGCAGGCTAAAACGAACTTACCCAGGATCCCGATTTCTCTTCGTTCCTGTCTTCTTTCTTTGTTTTCATGCAATTCGTTTCTGTATTATTTTGAGTGTGCCAGCACTCACGAATGCGGCGTTGACCATATCAATCTCTGTGATTGCGTGACTACATGAGGAACGGCGAGCCTTGACTCGCGTGACTAAAGCATGGCGTGACACCGCTGCACTGTATAGGAAAACACCGCCAGTGTGGTCCGTCCAGTATTTGATTGTTACTGCTCCGCGACGCTGCCGCCTTCGACCACACGATGCGGAACACAGTCAGGCAACGGCTTAATGACGCAAGCCAACCCTCTGAATCAATAGCTATATACTCACCGGCGCCATATAGCGTAGCAAAAGTAACGCAACACATCCGTTGTTGCGCCATGTCGGAACGTTACTATCCGCAGTAAAAGTACACGGACCAGAGATTTCTCGATATGCCCTATTTTAATGCGTTTACCATCTTTAGCTTACTTCGGCAACTGTGCCTATCTAAACATTGTGCTTAAAGCCAATTTTAATGTCATTAACATCTTTTGTAATTTTCATCATGTTTATGGTTATCTACATAATGTATTTTTATCGTGTACGTATGTATCTGCAAAGACGAAATACTGAATA
The DNA here is from genome assembly GCF_013339695.2 of Rhipicephalus sanguineus. Classification (NCBI taxonomy): domain Eukaryota; kingdom Metazoa; phylum Arthropoda; class Arachnida; order Ixodida; family Ixodidae; genus Rhipicephalus; species Rhipicephalus sanguineus. Next base: position 39,698,191 of record NC_051177.1, read on the forward strand.
ATAAAAGAATATTATGCCGATTAGTAATTTGTTATGTTAATATAAGTTCGGTGGTATTTCCGCGTCACGTTACATAGGCGTACAAGAAATATAAGCCCATGTGATACTACTTAGAGAGAGAGAGATAAAAAAGAGCGAAAGGCAGGGAAGTCGACCATAATTATAGCATCCGGTTTGCTACCCTACACTAGAGGGAGGGGGAAAGGCAAAGAAAGCTCAGTGAATATGCGTTGGAAATCGGCCGCGCTCATCGCTGATCAGGCGAGCATAGTTCAAACCGCGCTGATTGTGCAGGTTTTTCGCAGTTCTACAAACATCATATTATATGCATATATGGCAGATGTTTCCTATAGGTTTCGTAGTCGCTGATTATGCCACGTCGGTTTTCGTATGTGAAGATTGTTATATACACTGACTGTCGCGTTTTAATGGACATGTTTCGATCGAACTAAAATTATTCTGCATAGTTGATTACCAGCTCATGTTTCTGTTTACTTTCCTAATAGGCGCGTGCTTTCTTTCACCCACTTCAATAAAACAGTGCACGCTTTACAACGCTGTAAATAGTGAAACAGAGACAACGTTTCGAATGATGTGTTACCTTTAATTGAAATGGAATTTCTTTCATATTGGATATAGCGCTACTCTTGTAATAACTACTCTTGTAATACTCTTGTAATAAAGGATGCCCTGCAGAACTCCACGCATTCGCTTTTGACGAGTTACACGAGTTACACACGCACCGATTTCGACATCGAACTTGAGAAGCTTCGTGCAATGCGCCGTCGCGCAGAACGAAGATATAGACGCACAAAGTGCAAGGATGATTTGAGACTGGCTCGACGCACTCAGAAGAAAATACAGCGTCACATGGATAAACTGGCTTCGCGACGATGGGCATCCTGCTGCGAGTCGTTGGATCCGCGAAAGCCTTTATCGCTTATATGGAGAACTGTCCGTGGTCTTCGCACAACCTTTAGTCAGCGACACCCGTTTAAATCTCTGGCACTTCACTTGCAGTGTAACGAGATTGACGTCGCAGAATCCTTCTGTAGAAGGATTGCCGGCGACTCAAATTTCACAGATACAAGGACGGTGGAGCTCGGCCTCCCATTTCTCTCACGTGATCACCGTATGGAGTGCCCGTTTTCTATGGATGAGCTAGAAGCTGCACTGGCATTGTGCAGACGTTCTTCGGCGCCAGGACCTGACGGCATTACATATCGTGCTCTTTGTAACCTTGGAGACGAAGCTCGGAAGGCACTCCTGCACCTATACAACGACTCCTGGCAGAGTGGTACAGTTCCCCAAGCATGGAAGTCAAGTCGCCTCATTCCGCTTCTCAAAGCTGGCAAGTCGCCGCTGGACATTTCCTCATACCGTCCTATCGCGCTTGCCAGTTGCGTGGGAAAAACAATGGAAAAAATGATTCTAACACGACTGGAATGGTACTTGGAGCACTATGAAATCTATCCAGATGCCATGGCCGGATTCAGGCGCGGCCGATCGGCAATAGACAACGTTGTTGATCTGGTGACATATGTCGAACACCAGAAGACCTGTAAGAGACTGTGTGCTGCTCTGTTTCTAGACGTCAAGGGGGCTTATGATAATGTCTCCCATGAAGCCATCCTGAGTGCATTAGAAACAGTAGGTCTTGGTGGCAAGGTATATATGTGGGTGTGCAGCTACTTGCAGAGAAGGTCGTTCTGCGTCACCACGGAGAATGGCCCGACAACTGAGTATTACAGTAGCCGAGGAGTCCCTCAAGGAGGAGTTCTAAGCCCTACGCTTTTCAATCTAACCCTCATTGGACTGGTCGAAAGCCTACCAAGCACCGTAAAGCTTTCTATCTACGCTGACGACATCTGCATTTGGACTTCAGGTGTGACACGGCTTCAGCTTCGCGCACGCCTTCAGAAGGCAGCCACAATGACGTCCTGCTAGCTTCGTAAACAAGGCCTGGAAGTGTCTTGCGGGAAATGTGCAGTGGTAGTATTCACGAGGAAGCCAATGTCTGCCTATGGTATATCAATTAACGGAGACCTGATATCATTCAGCAGAAGCCACAGGTTCTTGGGAGTCATAATTGACAGAAACCTGTCTTGGACTCCACACGTGAACTACTTGAAGAAGCGGCTGACTGCTATATGTCACATGTTCAGATTCCTTGCAGGAAAAAAATGGGGAGTGCCGATACCATCTATGTTACAACTGTACAGGGTTCTGTTTATTGGATTCCTACGGTACAGTTTGCCTGCAATATCGAACACCAGCAAGACTAACCAGCGCGCGATTCAGAGCATTCAAGCCCAAGCTCTTAAGATATGCCTTGGGTTACCCCGCAGCGCGTCAACGGCTGAAACCATTGCCATCGCGCAAGACTACTCAATTACGACACACATTATCACCGAGACAATGCGTACGTACCTCAGGCATTATGCCAGGACCCCTTCCCACCATCTGGCGAGCCTCGCTGCTGAAAGGTCCCGCACGACATATAGTGCCACTGTCGGCAAACATCGCTCGTCATTTACTGCGGGGTACGCACCTGCGTCAAAGCCAGTGTTCCCTCCGTGGTGCTTGAGCCGCCCACGAGTTCACCTAACGGTTCCGGGAGTGCGGAAGAAGTCAGACCTACCGACACATGCGCTGAAACAATTGAGCCTACTCCTACTCTACGAAAACTACGGTAACCACGTCCACATCTATACGGATGGCTCGACTACGTCGTCCAGTTCTGGTGGTGCGGTGGTTATACCATCACAAGGGATAACTCTGCGTCTTAAAACTTCACATGCGACGACGTCTACGGCGGCAGAACTCGCGGCTCTGCGCAGCGCACTAGAATTTATTGATACTGAAAGACCAAGTAAATGGGCTGTGTTTTCTGATTCAAAACCGGCGTTACAGTGCCTGCGGTCAGTTCTCCGACGAGGATGCCACGAACAGTTGACGTATGAAACCGTAAAACTTCACCACCACGTAATTCAAAAAGGCCACGATATTGACTTCCAGTGGTTACCTGGCCACTGTGGAATCAGTGGAAATGATTCCGCCGATCACGCTGCTCGCGCATCACACCAGGAAGCAAACATTGTCCCAATTCCGCTTTCAAGGACAGACGCTGCAAGGCAGATTCGACAACTGGCCCGCAGTCTCACACTTACGGAGTGGAACGCACCAAGCATCAGACATACCAGACTACATCAACTGAACCCTTCACTGCAACTCCAACCTACATCCGGCCTTCATCGACGCGAAGCTTCGCTTCTCTATCGCCTTTGGTTGGGAGTTGCTTTTACGAAGGCATATACAACGTTAATCGGAATGACGGACAGCGCGGCGTGTGATGTTTGCGGCACCGAAGAAGACATCGAACACCTGCTGTGCCACTGCCCTCGTTTTTCCTCGGAGCGACAAGTACTGTCCAACGCACTGCGGCGACTGGATGATAGGCCAATTTCCGTGCAGGTGCTACTACAGCACCGTCCACATCTCTCGGCGGCCCACAAGGCAGTGAAAGCACTCTTGTGTTTTTTGAGAACGACGGGCTTATGCGAACGCCTCTGACTTGTGGTGCAATCCCGCACGCTGTAGTGAATGCACTGCATCTCTTCTCTCTCTCTCTCTCTCTCTTATTTTTTTTCTCTTTCCTCCCTTCTATTTCTCGTCTTTCTATTCCCCTTCCCCGACCCCCCAGTGTAGGGTAGCCAACCGGAAGTGTTTCTGGTTAACCTCCCTGCCTTCTCCTTTTTCTGTTTCCTTCCTTGTAATAACCACGGAATAGATGCACGCACCAACCATTTCCGCAAAACACTGGAAGATTAATGCACATTTATTATGCAGTGCGTCGCTATGTTTGCTTAAGATATATGTAAATTATTTGCCGTTACAACGAGTATCTTGCAGTACTATATACATTCACACTTCCGGAACGATAATTCTTCAGAAAACTTCAGCTTATTTTTCTGATGCCTGTTGCAGTCATCAATCGTGCTTACCGTTCGCGCATTTCCTGAGCGTAGGTCATTACAGGAGATTTTAGTTGCTGTTGAAAACAGGTATTCCTATAAAAATTAGTTAAATGTGGCATGATAAGTTACAATAATAATAAAAAAAGAGACTGCAAAGCCCACATGCCTGCTACCATCACTGATCTCTCTGAGGCCTCGTTCATCCCTGTTTGCTTATTTTTGTCCAATGCCGTGGCCGTGGCTTGCTCTGATTAGCACTCCCATAGTTATGTCTCGTATATACACGTTAACAAACTCTCACGATAGTGACAGGGCAAGGGTGGCTGGCGTCAATTACAAGAAGGGTTTAATGTTGTATAGCTTTCCTTGGCTTCATTGTCTGCCGGTTTCATCCGACTGTAAGTAACAGGTACATTGAGCCCCTCGGGTTTTTAGTTTGATCTTGCTCAGAGTAAAGTTATATGAAACGTGACAAAATAAGAATAATTGCCGAGTCATCGATTGGTTTAACCCACGTGTGTCATGTATTTAGCCATCTTTATTGTTGCCTTTTTCAATGCATTCACCATGCATAATTTCCACCTCTTTCTGAATGAGTATTATTAAAGCTTGGTTCAACTGATCGTTTGTTTCTGGCTGTCATTTCTAGGTGCCTCCAAGTGCCACATGTTTGCCGAAGGCGAGCCCTACATCAATGGAGTCGACAAGAGTTTTTCCTACCTGAGCTACCGCTGCCAAACGAGGGACAAGCTCACGGGGGAGTCGACCAGGAATTCTCTTCCAGGCCGGCTCATTGTCGCGCACAAAAAAGCGCTCACATCTGCCAATATATGAGAGAGGGAAGGTATACGAGTATACGAACGATTTGCATGCAAGCGTGTTTCAGCGCGACCACAGTCGGACGCTTAAGTCAGTTGCCATGAAGTATTACGGTATGGCTCGTATGGAATTCCGGGCTGATAAGCTGTAAGGCAATGCTCCCAAAATATTTTCTTTGGTAAAAGACCGATAATCAAGACCTCCCAAGGCGCACCGGGGGGCCTGGCATTGTTTTTCAAAGCGGACGCAAGAAGTTGATGGGTGCTTCACATTTGCATTTAGCGTACACGGGTGAGTGAGCCATTCCAACACGATAGCTGTGCGAGTTGGTAAATGCCATACTCATATCTACCGGGGGGCAAGCAGGGCGCCAGCGCCCCCCCCCCCCTTTCCAACGAAGCTTAGGGTGGCGGCGAAAATGCGCGGCGGCTGCATTTTCGATGGAGGCGAAAATGTTTGAGGCCCGTGTATACTTAGATTTAGCTGCACGTTAAAGAACCCAGGTGGTCGAAATTTCTGGAGCCCTCCACTACGGCGTCTCTCATAAATATATCATGGTTTTGGGACGTTAGACCCCAGATATTATTGTTAGAGACTGCCCAGCTATTCCAAAAAAGCTCAGGTATTGTTCAGCACAGTAATGTGCTGTGTAGTGTGCGCACTCCATTTTAACGCCACGAGATTTCACAGGTTTACTACGTCGCGTAACAAGCAGGCGAGTTTATGGCACACCGAAAATTTGTGACGAATAGCGAAGAACCAATGGCCAACAATTTGCCGTATTGAAAACAGTTTATTATTTTCTACGCAGTCATGCATAAGTGACGCGATGGATAATTCTCGCGTCACTTATGCACGATTACGATACGATGAGTATAGAGAATGTACTAAGCCTTTAATGCCTTAAATCTTATTTTTAAAAGCAGACTTGTGGTTCACAAGTTAACAAATACAATAAGTGAAATAAGAATAATGCCACGCACGTTTATTGCTTTATTTTGATGTATCCGGGTTTCACACACAAGAACTGTTAGTTAGGCTTGGTGCAGACCGCGCCGTAATGTTTGGGAAGATCCGCGATTGTTTCAGACCATTTTGTTAACATTGCGCGAAGGAAGCGAATAGTCAAGCTTATTCGAGAGCTTACGTGAGCACCAGCGATAACGCTAGAATGTTCGATGACGTGTAAAAGACGACGCGTTTCCCCTATGACCACATTATTCGATGGCCGACGACTGTTCTCGCCGCTATGAGCGTACAGCGCGAATTGCTTGTACCTTGACTTTTCATTTTGAGGGCACAAGATCGCCGAAATAAAAAAAATGTTCTGTATTTCCCAGTCTTTCTACAGCCTTCTTCCTGTGACAATAATAATAACAACGCACTGGAACCGTTATTTCCACTATAGGAGCGAACAAAGCAAGCTATAACTGATATACGCCAATCTGAATGTGCGCTAGAAAGTGTAGTACTCATTACGGAAAAGGAGTGTGCAGTCATTGCTGCCTATATTAAAAAAAAAAAAACAATTTTTATAGCGCACAGCTTTTCGACATTAACAAAATTTCATTGAATGGTACAAATCTATACTACTGGACAGGCCGCCATTGACGTAATTGTATTCGTGCATAAAGTTGTGTGGTTAATGTATAAAAATCGTTGCTTGTAATACTATTACATGCCTAACACGCATATGTATCTTTGTCCCAGTGTATTATGCGTCAAACTGGCTGTACTTTCTTCACAATGTTATTAAACACCGCTAAGCAAATTCTCTCTCTGTAGATGAAAAATTACATTAAAATGAGTCCGAATGAAGTTCGGTCTGTCTGTCTGTCTGTCTGTCTGTCTCTCTCTCTCTCTCTCTCTCTCTCTCTATATATATATATATATATATATATATATATATATATATATATATTTATTTATTTATTTATTTATTTAGCAATACTGTCAATCCCGTCAGGGATTTTTACAGGAGCGGGTTGAAAAGTGTCTACAAACATTATATATTCACATAATTATACAATTGCATAGGTAGGATTACAAAAAAATCATGGTACAAAATAACGAGTGCACATGTCCCAGTCACATGTGCACACAATGAAAAACAAAAATAACACGAAAAAGAAAGAAAAAGGTAAGCACACAACATACAAAATTGGTACCGGCTTCAACCTTTTTAGATCACAAATTTAAAATACACTAGAAATGACAATGATCAGTACAGTCCTGATGGCGTCGCTATCATGTAGCTGACAAAATGGTTTTGCCAGCAAGGTCAAGAAATTTGTTGACAGTGGTGCCAATATATATATATATATATATATATATATAGCTACCGTCACTCCGTGAACTATTTGTTGGTTATTGCAGCTTCAATGCTGGATCGAGGTTCCATAAACAACCGTTTGAGTAAGCGAAGTATGCCAATGATTGCAAATCGTACTGCGCGTAATACGGCGAAGTATACTCTCGCAAACGTCTGTAGTTGGTAAAGAATTGTTTTGCATACCTTGTTTCGGCAGCAAAAGGGATCGTGAATAATGTCATGTGTTGCAACACTGTTTCAGTACCGGCGATTTAAGTTATGCAAAAAGACATCACTGATGACACTGTAGTTATCGCGTAACTAGCTTAAGCGTTTGCACCGCGCGACCGAGGAGGCTACTGAATAAGCGGCGCTTGTTATCAATTAATTTTCGCTAGTCGCGAAGACACACTCTTTATGGTGAATAAAAAAACTTGGTGTATACATAAAGCGTGCTATCGCAACACTTATCGTTATTTAGTTCATTATTTCCGGCTCTTCGCTGCAAGCTTACAAACAAGCGCAACCTGTCAACCCTAATTAATTGACATGCGCGTATAAGCCCTTGCAGAGGCGACGAATATGACGCAAAGTTTGCGCGTACGTACGTATCGCCTGCAGATAGGTGTCGTTTCCTTCCATTCCACCTTCGCCAAAAGAATAAAAAAAGTGACAAAGAGTCTCGGCTTTGTGAAGCGCAGATAACATTGAAAAACTACGAGTCTCTGGCTTTAATAACTAGTTCATCCGTCATTCTGTGCTCGTACTCGCTGAACAAGATTTCGCTGCAAACAATATCAAACAAACAGGTAAACATCTAAGTAAGCAAACAAACATATATCGTTCAAGAAAAGGGGAGGTGTTCGGGTGCGTGTTCAAAATTAGCGTTGCACTGTTCGCGCCTTATTTGGTTGGGAGAACGCTCGCATCCTCACGAAGCTCGCTGGCAGGAGCGCGCGCCCGCCACGGTGCGCCCAGTTTCTGTATTACGTGCGAGTTGTTGGGTGCTAGAAAGGGAGGTGAAGTGAGAAGGAAAGAGTTTTGAGAAAAGCTCATTTCCTCGCGCACGCCCACCCTTCTCCTCCTTAAGATACGGAGCGTGCGTAGCAGCCAGCGTATCTGAAGATAAACACGGCTTTCCGTTACCCCACCCCCTTGAGTTCGTGCTAGAGAAAAAGAAATATTTAACAATTAAAGAGGAAAAAAAGTGAGAGCGACGACAGCATACCAGTAACGACGTTTGCGTTGCGAACTAGCGCGCTGGAATAAAACTCGGTAACAAGGCAAGAGGATATGAGAGAAGGAAGTAACGGGGTCTCAAATTTGGAAGACAGCGGTAGAAACTTTTTTTATTGACCTTCTTTTCTTTGCTTTGTGTATTTTTTGGAAGAGGACGAGAAAAGGAAGAGTTTAGCAGGAAGAGCAAGGGCCACCGCTACACCACCGCGGCGCTTTGGATTACGGCTAATAACTCGACCCGCGTAAGCTCAAAGCCAGAAGAGGAAAAGAAAGAAGGAAAACACTTTCCGCATATGTTTGTTTCGTGCATACGTGCATCTGATCTTCCTTATTCGCGTTTTGATTTCGTTCTTGCTCCTCCTCATTCTCATGTGTTAGAATAAAAACACAAAACTTTTTTCTTTTTGTTTTTCAGTCGCGCGCGAAGAGTCCTCGGTTTATTGGCGCTGTCCTCAGCATGTCGTCGCTCGCCTCGCCTTTCTCGCGCGTGTACGCGCATGCCCACACGCTCACTTCCCGGACATCTCTTAACCGCGCGTCTTGTTCATCCAGCGTCAACACATACGCGAGTGTTGTTAAACGGCTATTTATGCTTTCCGCGAAAGAAACCCATAAAGACGAATGGAAAGGGAAGTGGGAGGGAGGAAAAAGAGTCGAACACATACAGCCCAAACTAGAAGCTAACCCGTGGCAAAACCCCTGGTATAGTGGATTTCGGAACTAAGCGCAGCGGTCATTTATTTCGTTCTTCCTTCGTCTTGCATACAGCGCGTGCTCTATTCCTTCGGGTTTACCTTGCAGGTATTCAGTGTGGTGCCTCATTACGGTATCTCGTCTTTCTGCCGGACCTCGCGCTGCAATTCAGAGTTTTGCGACGCCCAGTTGACAGGCACCCCCCTCCTCCCTAAACCCTCTCCTCATATCAGCAGCTTCGTTTAGCCTATCCAACCACTGTTGTGTAAGCGGAAAAGGGGGCGGGGCAAAAACGGAACGTGACGGTGTGAACTGGCCATTTACATCGCGGCTAATGAGTTCCTAAACTCCACTCCTCGTAAAGCCCTTCCGAGTTTGAGGCTGTCTACAATGTTTGTTGCGAAGGGCCTTGTTTCACGAGATTAAAAGAGAGAAGAGCCGGACAGGCGGGAGGAGGGGGGGGGGGGTGATGGACAAAGCAACAACAGCGACGGCAGAGCCGTGTATATACACTGCAGCAGAAGCCGAAGCAACGAACCCGGCTCTGTTTGTCGTTGTGCCTCGACTGAGACGCGGCGCCATTTGTTTTAATTTAGCCAGCATTCCGCACGTCGTCGTCTTCATTTCTTTGTCATTTTCGCTCTCATCGCGTTGTCGCACTCCGAAGCTGCCAGGGGCTTTAAAAGAGAGAGAGAGAAAGTGGCAGCAGTAAAGGAGGCTCACTCAGAGAGAGATCATCGCAGCTGACTGGAGAACGTGTCCGAAACGAAGATCGCTGCCATGAATCTAGAGCCAAGACGAAGCCAGCCTGAACAAACTGCCGCGGGCATATTCGCTCCACTTGGCAGACTGAATTTTAATCGCTCCCTCAGCCTATACTGGAACGGTGACGCGGCTTTTGCAAGACTTTAAAGCATGCGCCCAACTTCGAAGCGGAAGTTATGCTTTTCAATAAGTCTTCCGCTGAGTAATCGCTTAATTTTCTTTATTTTGTAATTGTTGCTGATTGTAAGAGGGGGCGCAAACTCTGTACACTGTCATAACTTCTCGTTCTTGGTTAGTGAGAGTGCTAATTCAACGGGCACTTCATCGGGCGTTGAAGGAAAGGTCTTGTTGCGTTTAAATAATCAGCGTTACTTTTACGCAACGCAAGGAGGGCTTAAAAAGCAAGTCTCCTGAAGTTCTTTAACCATATAGTTACTTCGCATTGTTGACATTATACGTGCAAGCTTGAGATTAATTAAACCATTCATTGCTTGCACTTACTCTATGTCATATATATATATATATATATATATATATATATATATATATATATATATATATATATATATATATATATATATATATATATATATATATATATATATATCAAAACAACAAAGGGTTTCTAGGTCCGATGAAATATTCACAGAAACATCAAACAGACGCGCGTGCGAAGCAACTTTATTAACGTTTCGCTCGGGGTCCGAGCTTCATCAGAATGCAATGTGTAGCGACAGTACTGCTAATATACATGGTCATATCAAGCGGAGTGAAGATATGTTAACACAAAATGATGTACAAACGTATAGTGATCGGAAAAAATGCTACGTGAGCCGCACAAGACAATCGTTGATACATGTGATAGGCTGGCGACGCTGAAAAATATGCACATATGGAAATGCACAAGTAAGAAAAAAGGGGGGAAAAACGAAAAAAACGATAAAGAGATCAGGTATACGCAATAAGAAACAAGAACTCAAAATATTCACAGGTCAATCTGATGTGCTAGTGCACTACACTTTTATGCCTACGTAGGTTAGATGGTTTGAAGAGACAAGCAACTCAATTTGCCAGCGCATTCGTTTAAACCAGACGCAATGGTGTCGAATTTGTGAATCAGAAAGGATTCCCGGGCTTCCCGGGCATTCTGATGAAGCTCGGACCCCGAGCGAAACGTTAATAAAGTTGCTTCGCACGCGCGTCTGTTTGATGTTTCTATATATATATATATATATATATATATATATATATATATATATATATATATATATATATATATATATATATATATATATAGAGAGAGCTTCAAGTAGGCTTTGTTCGCTATACTCCGAGATCCGCATGCATCGCTTTCACGGGAAGGCGCAGGCCTGGCATCGGCTATCGTTTCTTGCCCGGGGCGCGAACGACTATCAAATTCGCGACACAGTCCATGATCTTATACCGAAAAATCCACGACCAGAGTATAAACAAAGAGTGGGCACCCAGTGATAACGAAACAAAATTCCTCCCCGCTGACCGTTCGTTTATTTTAAAGCTACGACCGAGAAGGGAAAACTCGGAACGCGCATGCAAATGAGTCGTCATTACGTCCATAATTATTCCTCTATGAACAATTCTTCGTGCGGCGGGGTCATCTCTTCTCCTTACCGTTGTTGCCTTCCGCCGGGACCTTCTTTCTTATTGTCACAGCTGTCTTCATCCCGTTCTAAACGCGGATTTCTTCCTGAAACACAGACCACTCGCTAAGAGGATATCGCAGTGCGCCGTGCCCACACGACTACGGCGCTCGGCCACACATGCCACTCGATGTATTCAGGACCGCGAGAGCAAAGATTATTCAAATTGAAACATTGAGCTGGCTCGTTTCGGCGTCGCTACTGCAACCTCGTTTTCGACGGCGCGCGTGGTTTGTACACGCTTTTGCGCTTGTCTTCTCATAAGCTAAGTACAGTAAAACAGCGAATACAAAGAGCCCGGTTTTTGTTTTCCTTAGCTTTCTTTCTTTCTTTCTTTCTTTCTTTCTTTCTTTCTTTCTTTCTTTCTTTCTTTCTTTCTTTCTTTCTTTCTTTCTTTCTTTCTTTCTTTCTTTCTTTCTTTCTTTCTTTCTTTCTTTCTTTCTTTCTTTGCCAAGCACCAAGAAGTAGAAGTAGTTGTGTCGTCAGCTGTGATTTGAGTGGTGGCTAATAGTGGCCTTGTGCATAAAAAGAGCATGCAGAAGCTTCTCTGACTTACTTTTTTTTCCCGGGTTTTTCGCGCACTAAGATACATCATCAAACAAATGTCTTGTCAACACACTCACACTTTCACATTTTGTGTTGTTATTACTGATCTGATTATCGTCGAAGAAAAACGTGGCCTTTATTTAGGTGACACGAACGCCAGAAACTCTACTCGGGGACAAATCCACTGAATGCTCGCCACAAACAAAGCGTGCATTTTCTTGGTATTGTAGATGCGCACTTCATTATTGCAGTTCAACTTCCTTCATTTTTTTCTATCGCGCATATTCAAAAACCGGTAAATGACAATACTAAACGCTGCCCATGAGAAAAATAAAGAAAAGAGGGGGGCGGGGGAGCTTTCTGCTTCTTTTTTTTCTTTTTGTTTTTTAAGGTCACTGCTCCAACACAGAAAAGGAAGATTCCGCACCAAGAGTCACAAAGCCGGAGTTCACCGCCTTTCGCGGAGTATAAAAAGCAAAAAAGAAGTATGAATCTAAAGAAACTGCCGTCACGGCGATATTACGTTCAGTTAGTATCTTTCGGGGTCCCGGGAACTTTTTCCGCGGGCGTTATGATGCGCCCGAACGCGACGGCATGCTTGCTTTGCGCTTCTGTGTAACCGGTGAGGACGAACAGAAGAGAACTGGCAAAATACGTAACAGCAGCATCAATCGGGAGACCAAAAATACAGAGAAGGGAGAAAGAGTGACCTAGAGCGTCACGTCACTCAGTTCCCCGCCCACTGTGTGGATAACAATTGCTTTCAATCTGCTGGCGGCGCCACCCCCCCCCCCCCCCCCCAACTCTTTAGGCCTCAGTCAGAAGCCTGGGTGGCGCGTGCCTTAAAGGTTATCTTTCTCGTCCCCTGGCATGGGCTTCAGTCACTGGCGCGATAGAAACGCCCGACGCGTGAGATATAGAAAGAACCGGAAGAAGTTAAAAAATAAATAAATAAAAGGAAGGAAGCTTGGTGAGGGAAACAAAAGCAAGTAGAGAGTGAGGCAAATAATGAATGAAAGAGGGATAAAAAATAATAATGTCCGCGTCTCAGATTTTTGCCGCCGTAATAAATCGGCCGAGACGACGACAAAGGCCTGTTGGAAGTCGATAATTTTGGCTGGAAGCCGTGCCGCACCCATTGCTTCCCCGTGGGGGCTTCTTCTGTGTGATTTCCTTCTTTCTTTTATTCCTTCCGAAGGGAATGAGGCGAGAAGGTCGGGAGAAGGATATGCTTCGGATGCACTCTCACCCGATAACGCCCTCCTTCTCGCAATTTTGTTGCACTTTTGGTTCGCCACCCACTTTTTTCTTTCGCCCGTAGCATCCTGATTTACCCGTGGCGGGAGTTGCGCTTTTGTAACGAGCTCGCTTCTTGATATATATATTTTTTTTCTGGTGCAAGAAGAAGGAGGAGGGGTAGATATAACGGCCTTGCCACCCGTTCTCGCCCTCATGTAGGTGGTGGCATGCTGTAAAACAGCTTGCCGACCGATGCCGCGCCGATTTCTCCAGTCGATAAAAGACCCAAACTGTCTGCGATGCCCTGCTCGCTTACAAGCAAGAGAAACCCATAGCTTTATTATCTTTTTCTCCGTCGGCCGCCCATCGCATCTCGCGCAGGTCGTTACCCATACCTTTTCATCCCCGGCCACCGTTCCGGCAATTATTCCCTTCTTCGAGCCGACGCAGTTGCTGTTTTATTATCTCGGAACGCTATACAGCACAAACGTTTACACGGGATCGGGATACGATACGCATTATCTTCGACGTCGCAGACATTCCTGTGTCTATCTATTTCCTGTCTGATTTTAATTATTGATGTTGCTTCTATATGCACCACCGAAGTAAGAGCATAGAAAAGGAAAGGCAAATGACCTTAGTTTTTGCCCTTTTTTGTCAAACTTCCTACGCAGTAGCTGTTGAAAATCTCCATGAATGCCGAGCTAAGTGAGGTGTTAGGGATGTCTGTTAAGCTGACATACTGGAAAAAGAATCCTTACGAAGTTCTAGCTTGCAGGCCATTGATCATTTCTTGCTCACCGAAACAAAGATGCCAAGAGAATGAGAGAAAGGAGAGAGTGAGTGCATTGTGTGTGTGTGCGTGCGTCCGTGCGTGTGTCTTTGGAAAAGAACTGTGATCAGAATTTAGCTCAGCACTAGCGACGATGCATTACCACCATCATGGTGCGATAATAGCAACTGCTTTAAAACGTGGCAGGCATCTACTCTACACAAACAGGAGAGAGCATGTGGTATGCTCAAGTTATGTACGATTACAATTCTGCTCAGACAGATGAGACAAGCACGAACTTTCACACGTACCCAGACATCTGTAGCCCTCCAGCCTGGTGTTTTATTACGGCTGTCTACATGGGTTTTCCTATATTCATGCAGACCTACAGTGAAACCTCGGTGATACGAATCTCACAGGACCACCAAAAATATTCGTATCATCCGAAATTCGTATCACCAGAATGCATGAGAAATCAGCATGCGACGACAGAAAGCTAGGTGCACATTTTTATTTTTGCTTTTCAGGGCCGCAGCAACGTCAGGAAGAACCCTGAATGGTTGTCAGTTAAGTTTTTAGATGTGGGCAATCATACCAGCACTCGTAAATATACGGCCTGTACGCGCGTATTCAATTAATGAACCAGGTGCGTTGTGACCCGCGACAGCAGTAGCCCCTTACAAATCTTAGTATGCTCTTTTGCATGACACCGGAGTACTGCAGCAAAAGTAACAAAAGAAGCGCTTTGACTCGATGGTTCAAGGCCACAAAATTACAAAAACCAAAAATGCCCCCACCTCCCCGAAGGGAATCGTGAGGAAATGCGAATGCAATTCTTGCGCCGAGAGAGGGTACCGTTGCCGTCAGACATTCGCCTTCACTGACTTCTGCTATCGCCTTGAGAGGCGCCCAGCCCGCGAACGGTCGAGAGTGAGGCGCGAGCGGACGGGAGAGTGGGGCGCAGAGAGAAGAGAGAGCGAACGGCGAGAGAAGGAGCGGCGAAGCACTGCACCTACCCTCTCCAACACTCTCTCGCACCACATGCTCCGGTTGCTAGGGTCGAGGATAAGAGCGCGCGCCCACAGCTGTTGCTATGGGAGAGAGCGCCGCGGACAACGCCGGATGCCTCACATAGCCCGACTAAGCACTGCATTCGCATTTAAAACCACGGTCCTGTGTTATGTTTTTGTTATCGCGGAGGTGTTGGGGAGGTTTTTTGCGAGATTTACGGCCATGACCGCACAATGTTGACGTTCTGAGGCCTGACTTCTTCGCCAAAACCGTCCCCGCCTTCTTTCGGTCCTCGTCCATAGGATGTCTGATGCGCAAGGCAGGCACGTGTAAACACATTACAACGACAGGAGCCCGCGTCGACGCGTTAAAAAAAAGCATGGCGCTAATGTTCACTGTAATCTAAACGCGAAGGCACGCGGAAGCACACGAGAGCCTCAAAGATTCGCGCGCACATCCTCGGAGGCCGTGACGCGTTTATTCTGACCGTAAGAAAAGTGTTTTTCCTTACGCCATGATTCTGATGATTAGGCGGGGCGGCGCGCATGCCCACGCTTGCGTTCCCGCGCTCGCACGTGCTTGGCGCGCCTTCCGCGACAGCGCGCACAGCACCTATTCGTACCTGGGTGGCAGCGTACGTTCGTATCAAAGGTGGAGGGTGAAAATCGATTCGCAACAACTGTACTCCATTACATTGCAGGCCAATGGGCCTTGGCCGGGACCAACGAAAAATTCGTATCACCCCGAAATTCGTATGAACTGTGATCGTATCACCGAGGTTTCACTGTATATAGTCAAGGAAGTTTTAGAGCAATCCAATTAACCGTGATCAACACTTCTTGTGCAAAATTTCTTAGACAACCGACCAAACAGACACGGACGCGTGCAAGCTTCCAACTGAATTTATTATTGAAATGTGACATATATATAAGCAAATATAAGCAAGACAAACTTGCTGATATTCCCCCCCCCCACATATATATATATATATATATATATATATATATATATATATATATATATATATATATATATATATATATATATATATATATCCAAAGAAGTCACAGTTTCGCCGCAACGGCGAATCAATGAATGCGATAGCAACAAATTGGAATCTAACGCGAAGAACGGAAAGCAGCTCGAAATTTCGAGCGCGTCGCTCGAGCCCAAAGGACGCACGAAAAGAACGCACACAGGACGAGCGCGAACTCAATGTCGCAGTTGTTACTTATTTCTGTTTGAACAGCGCGCTCCTTTCGCAAATGCGGCCGCTGCAGCGAGCGAAAGACCTTCGTTGCGCTCCTCGCGCCATCTCGTGGCAATGAAGAAACGCTTATAAGCGCCTGCCATCTCTGAATCCAGCCAGCGGTAAAGGGTGTGTATATAACGCTCGCCGTTAGCTCCCTAGAGGATCGGCGTTTCGTGGCGTAGTGGCTAGCGCCACTGGCAGCGGAGCGAGAGGTCCCTGGTTCGATTCCGCGTTTCAAAAAGCATTTTTCTAAATTATTTTTCTTTGGGACTTTCATATATATATATATACATACTTATACATATACGGTGAATGACGGCGACGGGGACGGACAAAAACCAGCCGAGAGTGTCCATATAATTGCTATCGCAATAAAACAGCAGGAAGTGGAAGGTGGAAGCTTGCGATGAAAAAATTGGCCGCGTATATGCGTGCTTCGCTGCAAATGTCGTCGAAAGACGATAGTCTTGTACCGGTCGTACTACACGAGAGCTCCTCCTCTACGTTGAACCGCCGCATCTGCCTCAAAGCGTCGCATTTTCAGCGCTGCCTAAGAAACATTTAGGTTTTTAGAATTACTTATCTACGTATTTTCTATTAAAGTAACACACCACCTAATACTTACCTATTGATGTTGCGCGTCAGATATGCGTAATATTTACTTTTTGATCGACAGTGTTCACAAGTATGAACGGCCGCACCAGTTCAAGATGGCTGGGCGGTAAGAAAGTGGTTAATCTTTGGCCGGGTGGCTGAATTGGGTGAAAGACAAACAGACAGACAGACCAAAATTTCTGCGTTTAAGTTCCCCAAGAAAGACTATTGTCTTTAAAATCCGTAAACAGCGGGTGCGTGCTCGAGCCGAAGTTTTGACAAGTGGACTTGTCTTAGACAAGGCCACTTGTCGAAACGTCGGCTCGAGCACCCACCCGCTGTTTACGAATTTTTTCATCATATATATATATATATATATATATATATATACACACACACAGGGTGTTTCAAGAAATGTGTCCAACCTTCTCGAAAAATCAGGAAAATGCGATATGTGATTGCTGTCTTCAGAATTGGTTTTCCTGTAGTGGCAGGGATTTTAAGATGGTTAAAGAAATTATTTGGGGCTGTAATTAAAAAGTTATATTAATTAACTTTTTAATTAGTGGAGTTAGGTGACTGTGTCAAATTGGGGAATTGAAGTTCTTCGTGCCAGAAACCAATCCCAACATTGAGATTTTGAAAAAGCGGCCTCTAGTAATAATTACGAAGTAATGAAATTTAACCAAATTCAATGGCAAAACCTAAACAGAAACATGGAAGTACGCAACTGCCATATTCTTCTGAGACGTCCAAAATGAGCGAATGACTTTTTCTGTAGCGCTAGGCATCTTAAGATGGTTAGAGACATCACTTGATACAGTAATTAAGAAAGTTAAATTAATTAACTTTTTAATTAGTGGAGTTAGGTGACTGTGTCAAATTGGGGAATTGAAGTTCTTCGTGCCAGAAACCAATCCCAACATTGAGATTTTGAAAAAGCGGCCTCTAGTAATAATTACGAAGTCATGAATTTCAACCGAATTTGATGGCTTTCGCTGTTGAAAGCCGTCGCATTTCGTTGAATTTCATTACGCCACAGCAATTACTGGAGGACGCTTTTTCGAAATCTCAAAGCTCGGATGAGTTACTCGCATGAAGAACTTCAATTCTCCCATTTGACACAGTCACCTAACTCCAGTAATTAAAAAGTTAATTAATGTAACTTTCTTAATTAATGTCCTAAATGATGTCCTTAACTACCTTAAGATTCCTGCCGCTACAGAAAAAGCAATTCTGAAAGTCCCGCGCAAATATCGCATTTTCCTGATTTTTTTAGAAGGTTGGACACATTTCTCGAGACACCCTGTATATATATATATATATATATATATATATATATATATATATATATATATATATATATATATATATATATATATATTATTTCGGTA
The DNA here is from genome assembly GCF_013339695.2 of Rhipicephalus sanguineus. Taxonomy (NCBI): domain Eukaryota; kingdom Metazoa; phylum Arthropoda; class Arachnida; order Ixodida; family Ixodidae; genus Rhipicephalus; species Rhipicephalus sanguineus. The sequence goes on from NC_051177.1 coordinate 39,716,482, forward strand.
TAAATATACATTTCGATAATAAATTCAGTTGGAAGCTTTCGCCCGTCCGTGTCTGTTTCGTCCGTTGTCTAGTTGTCTAAGAAATCTTGCGCAAGACGCGTTGATCATGGAGTGTTAACTAGCTCGTACCCACACCTTGTTAAGCCAATTAACCGGTCCCACGAACGAAGTACCGGCCATTCTAGAGACAGGAGATGGATCATGTTAGGGGCGAAGCACCTTAGGGTCTCGCGGTGTCGGCAGGCATCGTCGTGTCCTGTCTCGCATGCATCGCCGTGTCCTTTCTCGCGCCCTGTCTTGCGCGAGCGCAAGAGAGGGCGCCGCCGCCTCAGAGCTCGCCGTGTGGCGAGAGAGAGCGAACGGTGCACGTTGATCATGGAAACGCTCTTTCTGCGATGAACACTGATCCACCCGTTCGCAAAGAACGAGAACGCGCCCTCGCCCGCGCGAGAAAACGCCGACTGAGGCCGCGTCTGGTAGCGAGTTTCTTGACTGAAAAAACCTTCTGCTCGCTCTGCACAACCATACACCGGCCATTTATAGGCACTGGAGCTTGACCTGCAATGTAGTGCCGGTGAGATATTTCTCTTGTGCGTAGTTGAACAATAATAATTCGTTGTAAACGGAGGCCCAAAAATGCTGGAATGCTTTTGAGGCTTACTTGTGGCTATAGTGTAGGCCCACTACTTGTGGCCCTCTATAGCATGCGAATTCTGACGCATAGTGGGGGCGCACCCTATCCGGATGCATTGCTGCAGAACTTCTTAAGTCCGGAGGCAACAACTGTCATTCACGTAGTATATGCTTGGTGGTATCGCAGTACTACGCCTTACAGTAGGTCTGCGTGATTCGAAAGCGCCAGCTGGTGCCGGCTCACGGGAGTGGGCCAGAAATACAGAAATTGCTCAGGTCTCAATTTACGTGGTACAGGCCCAACGCGACACTGAAACCGAATGGCGAGGTGCTAGCACGGTACGGGCCTCACGTTTTGCGCACAATGTGGTCCGTCCACATCAATCATTTTGAGAGGTCGCCAGACTTACGTATAGTAATTTCACGCACCTCACGTTGCGTATAAACACAGCAGATACACTTTAGTGCGCACCAAGATGCACATACGTCTCTGTGATGCGTTGTCTGTTATGCTGCTGCTTTCCACCCATACATTTGGAACAAAACGGCTCCGTCAACACGGAGGGCGCGGAAAGATTATGAACCGGTACAACTGCCATTTTTCCGCACATGTTGAACAGCATGTCATGATTCAGAAGATGACATTGCTTGACTGCTGAAACGAACGGCGGCGTGCAGCACCTCGTGTACTTGTTCAGGGGGTGCATGGGTATCTGGCGGACATTGCGTATGTGTATGATATCCCCGGGATCACGCAAAGGGTTACTATCGCCGCACAGGCTTCCTTAACGGCGCAGAAAACAGTGTTACTGTGCCAAGGAACGTAGTATCTGCTCCTCACTAACTATAGTACAAGTTGTTCGGCACCTGAAGTGACTGTTGATAAAGCAGGAGCGCGTCTGCCATCAGACACAGCATGCAAGAGAGGCGTAAACAAGCTATTGCAAGTGCTTTCAGTCGCAGTTCATAAAAGTATCGTTCGCTTTTTGTCTTTTTCCTTTCACTGAAAACATTTTGGCTGGTGCAATACCCGCACTCGCTTCGGCGCGTACGTGTTGTCCGATGATGAGCGTGTCGCCTTGCCTTCGCCGAAGCCAGCCTCCGGCCAAAAGAGAATCCATTCATCTTCCTTATGAAAGAAAGGCGCCGCGAATGCGCTTCCGGAGGCCCTGCGTTGTAGCTTGCGGGGGAGGGGACTTTCCCCTTCACTCGCACAGGAGCGGCGGCGGGAAAATGCAATTAGGGGATTGCGATTCGGGACGCGAAAAATTGTACTTTTGGCATGGCGCTCATCTTTACCCGGCTGGCCGTCGCCCCGCTTGTGCGAGCACTACCCGCAGACCACCGCATGCCGTATGTGAACGGAATAACGTTCAAGGCTGGCTGGGTCTCGTATTGACCACTCCCTTATCGTCTCTACGCCAAGCCCTTCCCCCTCATTTTTTTCGCTCATTGTCCCTTTTCGTTCCTTCATTTCTTTCGCGCGACAATGTCGCCAGATGCATCAAATTAATCGGCGCAAGCAGTAAATGAAATCAATTTTAGAAGAATGGTTTGTTGAGCTGTTTGGTTGGTAGGAACTAGTGCGTCAGGACAGTGTTTGTCTTCTTTTCTACCTCCGTCGTGTTTAATTTGTCTTGAGCTGCTCGCCAAAAGATGACATCATCGTATTTGCTAAAATATAGTGGTCCTTGATCTCCGAGACCCACGCTTCGTCTTTCCAGATTAACGACTTCAGATTTGCACCTATCATCATCGCTCTCAGCAGCGAGAATAATCACACAGTTTGGTCACCCTCGTGTTGCAGACGCTGGCCGAACCCTAGCTTATCTGTCGACGGCTAAAGTACAGTTATATATTCTCATCAGAATGGACACAAATTTCTTGTTCACATGTTCCGCCTCCTTCAGATGCTGTACTTATATGTAGCGTTCACCTTCCTTTTTGTTTAATTCCACTCCCCCTGTGCAGCATGTTGGTGCATTGCATGTGCTAGTGTGACGTGCAAGACACCACGTGGGTCAATTGCACCAGGCCGGTTAGACCGATTAATAAACTGTAACCACCACAGGTACCACTCTTACGAACAATTTCTGTGTGCCTGTGAAGATTACATGTATGCGCGCATTCAATAGTCTTATCACAATTGTCTTGTCGTCCAGCTAAACATATCTACCATATATGATGCGGAGCCGCAGCGCTTGAAATAATTAGGCACATAATCAAAATAGTGAATCTTACATAACATGATAATATAAAAGAATGTACCTATTGCAGCAGTAATAGGCGTGAACTTACGTACAAGTAATGTATTACCTATTTTCTAAATCAACGTCTTTCTGCGCTTCCCTTTATCTCTCCCAAAATTCAGTGTATACAGATTCTTTGTTTCTGGGTTTCCTCATATTCCAGAGCACGATCAGTCTCTACATGAAACTCACACTACGAAGAAAAGCTGGATTTTCGTACTTTTGCCTTGCCTCTAAGTTCCTGGCTCACGCGTATCGCCGACTGACCTGCGATCAGTGGATGCTTCCGTAGAAAGTGATTCTGTTCCCCTTTCCCATTCGATCCACCAGCGTAGGGTAACCGACCAGACGCTTTCCTGGTTAAACTCCCTGCCTTCTGCCTTTCTGTCACTTCCGCTCCCCAGCCTGCCGAGACCTCGAGTATGAGGATGTTCGGTTCGTTTATCCAGGTTATCTTAACGTTAGTCACACGAAGTTCTACCTAGACTTAACTTCACTCCGTCTTTGATAGAATACCGCAAGCAAAACTGGTGCGAAGAACTAGACGAACAACATTGCCTATCGCAAACAACGGATGGTCGTTGCTTCTTTCAGCCTTTTGCACGGTCAACTTTGTTCTTTACCTTACACTGAAGGAAAACTTCTCTATGGCATTCCTTGACTCTCTGACTCTGTGTTCCTTGACGCTTGTGTAAGAATGCTACTTCAGCATGCGGATGGAGGCGAACGCTTCCTGCCTAAACCAACGTGACTTCTTTTCCGTTTTATTTTGTCCGTTCCACACACAAACAAAGACGCCGCTGTTATCGAAGAAACAAGAATTGCCGTCTCCGTTTCCGTTCTCGAGGTTTTCAGGAAGAAAAGGGAGCGAAGAGAACAAACCGCGCCTCGCCAGTTTTTACACAGCCGCGATTTTCTGGCTTCCTTTTGCTTCCTTCCATATTTTACTTCTTTGCCGTCAATTTCGTCGCGCGCTACGTTTTTCCATTTACATCAGATTTTACTTCGTATGCAAATTTACCTCGATGACGGTGGAACGCGCGGCGGGCGTACTAGCTGGCGTTGCAAAAACGTCGGCAGTTACAGCGTCTCCGTCTGGCGTTTCTCGCTTGAATAGCGAGCGCCGTCGCGCACGCGCATTTCAAGCTCCGTGTATTCTTTTTTTAGTGCGAAACGTATGCAGAGGGAAGTTACGTTCGACACTTAGCTTTTGCCTGAAGCAAAAAAAAGCAACGGCGATGCATGTAGAGAGAGATAGAATGAACAATATCGTCAAAGGCTCGCCCCCCCCTAAAAAAACTATATGACGAGAATAATGAAAATCGGGAAGTACACACATAGTTGCCCATTGTGTGTCTCGAATCATTACAAAGAACACGGCCCTCTTCCTTCGCCGTGCAGCTATGCAACTTTGGGACACAAGACTAAAGCAAAAGGCAGGGTTTAGGGGCGCTTTTGGAGATGACATGCGCCAAGTGCACCCCTCCTCCTCCCCCCCCCCCCCCTTAAGGAACCGTTGCCGCGCGTGTTTACGCTACATTTCCCCCGTGTCGTTTTGCGTCCGAGGAATTGCCTTCCTACAAAGCGCGGCAGTTTCGTAAACGCGCTCCCAATCCAGTCATTCCTTAACATGCTAAGGCTTTATTAAAGTTAAGCAACATTGTTCTTTCTTGTTGTTGTTGTTCTTCTCCTCCTCCTCCTGGACGTAAAACTCGCGCGGCAGCTCGCGTAGCGAATAGCGCTGACAACGTCGTAAGATCGCTGAACTGGATCTTAACTAATACATGTATCGACGAGAGAAAAAAAAGGAACAGCTTGAATTAAAAAAAGAGAAAGAAATGCAGGAAAAATTGAAGAAAAACAAAAGCGCGAGACGTGTAAGCGGGAGCTGGCACTTTTCGATGAAAGCCTCCGTGTATATGCGCGTTGCTCGATGCTGAGACGAAGAGTAATTTGCATCCACTTGTGCATGATGCGTTGCATGTACTTACATCAAATCTATTTGCGTTAAGGTTGCAACTCGACATTTTCCATCCTGGCTGTTTATCTGGTGCTTACAAAGATGTTCTCTCATGCGGGGTACCTTTATTTCTGCGCTCATCTCTCTCCTTCCTCATTATACAGCTTCACAAAAACATACGAGCTCAGATTTTTGCTCTTATCGTATCATTTTGCAAAGCTATCGCAAATATGCACTATACTGAAATGGTTATAGAGACTATTTCGAGATACCCAGAACCACTGGTCTCTTTTTTGGCGTCGTTCTCTGATATCCTATATCATTCTTCCAGTTGCTCCGAGCTCCTCTTCTGCCCCGCAAAAACAAGTCTCCAGTTAAGGTTAAGGATCGATATATTAATATTAAGTTCATCATTTTTCTTTTTTTTTAAACTTCTTTTCATCGTCCCTCACTGTCTCGAAAACTCAATCTACACACCTCGATTCGCTTACCTCGTTAGCAGCGGATAAGTCGCAAGACTTTCAGCACACCACGTATACCTTAGCGCTTACTCTTGTACTTGCGTGTATATTCTAGCGAGTACCTTATTCATGGCCCATACATATCGTGCGTACTTCATTTTTTGTCGTTCCTATAAAAACCATGAAGCGTGTGCACATCACTGTACCAGCAGCTCCTAAACGTGCGCTCGAGAAGCGCGGCGTCTCCTCGTCAGTTCGACCAAAGCGTCGAGCGAGCCTGTTCTAAAGCGGAGGATAATTTCCGGCCGAGTGACGCGACAGAATTCCCTAAAAGCCTTAATCTACGACTAACAGGGCTCGCGTATTTAGGGGGACCGTCAGGCGGCTCGCAGAGATTACGAAGGAGCTTGCGCCGGCGGACTCGCCTTCGCATTCAGGGGCGAGGAAGTTGTAGACGTTGTTCGTGCCCGAGCCTGCTTAGGCTACTGCGCCATCCTTTTCATTAACGTTCATTATCTGCGTAATCAAAGTGGCAAATTCAATTTTCGGAGTTGAAAGCATGCTTTCTACCATGTTTTGGCACCATATACTCGAACACCAGCGGCTGCAACGTCACCAGATATTGATAATTTTGCTCAAATCGAAGGGACAAGAAAGTATCCAAAGCCAAGTAGCCAAGACGATTTTTAACACAAAAGTGTTTTATGACGGGGTCCACCAAGTACATCCGTCACGAATATGACGTTGATAAAATGGACGCGAACGGGCGAGAAAGAAAAAAAAACCAAGAATGAGATATCCCCAGCTGGGAATCGAACCCACGATCTTGCGGCCGCGACGGCAAGCGCCCGACGCCCTATCGACTAAGCTAACTCGGCAAATGCTGGACACGGCGTGAACGCGCCTTATATCTTTCACAAATTCTCTTTCGCACGGTGCTCTCTGTTGGCGGTGTAGGTAGGCGGCGCGGAGCGGGGCGGTGCGGTGCCGCCGTCTGTGAGAGGTGAAAAGAAGTAATGCTTCACGATCGACACTTACTAGCGCTTACTCCGAGATTGCATGCGATATCGGTGGTCATGGTTACAGCGTCTCGATACCAGCGAGGTACACTGGCCGCGCTGGCGTCGCCGAGGCACCCTTGACGCAGTTACGTTGGTTACGTTCTTTTTTGCCTTTCGCTTCGTGTTAGCGTGCGTCGGCTCATCGGAGTAGTGCAGCTTCCACATGCACCAACGGGATTTCTCCGACGCCGACTGCTTTGATTGCGAGAGCACCGACTAACAAAACTGCTGCAATACGCGTTGCAGAAAGGACGCGATTTCGACGGGCGAATATAGTGCCTTTGGAGCGACACTAGCGCCTGCGAGACAGAGCATAGCGGGACGCACACGTTTGCGGCTCAGGCTACGAACCTCTACCTCCCGTGTTACTGAAGCGCAGTGTGTGGTAGTGTGTGCATGAGCGCAGGCGTCGGTCACCCATTGCTAGAAAGCGCGCACCGTGCCGTTTCTCTCCTTAATTGACGACGCTTTGAAGAAGTGCATACCGGGTACCAATGTTGATTATGAGCTTGCTGATATCATTCTTCGCGGGATTCACGATTTGCTGTGTCCAAATATATGTTCACAACGTCAGCTACCACAATGGTTTAATCATGATCATGGGCGTTAGTCGTCGCGATAGAGACATGCCGTCAACATGGGTGCATCCACGTCAAAACGGTGCTGTAGCTGCCAAACACGACTAGACATTTTACAAGCTCTCATATATCACAGCACAATAAGCACTACTTCTGCGAAGACACGTTTCACTTTCGTGTTATACCGATTCCTATGATGGAGGGATCAGCCATGTTTTTTTTTTTTGCTGCCACTAGCTTAAAAAAAAATGGCAAAGCATGCACTAAGACGCGAAAGGTTTTAAACAGTGAAACTGGACGATTCTGAAGACTAATCTGGTTGCTTCTAGGCCTTAGCTAGGTGATGCAGGTTTTAGGTTGCTTCTAGGTTGTTGCTAGGCTTTAGCTAGGCGGTGCTAGGTTGTTTCTACGTTGATTCTCAGCGCAAAAATGTTAGACTGAAACCATAGACAGTCATGTGCACGATACTGTTCTCCAATCTGCGGGGACACGAACCCACAGAAACCACGCGTTCGCAACCCTCATAGATCTACGGGCTCGTCGTCGTTGGCGTAGGCCTGCATCGTTTTGGTGTCTCCTCGCTACCGCCGTTGCTTTTCCAGTTCCCTAGCATTCTCTCGTTGTACATACTCGGGGTCTTCGGCTCGCAGCCGTCGCTTCGCAGCCATTTGTTGGTCTAACTGTTGCCTTCTTATTTTTTAGTGGACCAGGGGTGAGTAGAGGGACTTACCAAATTTCTGTGGCACATATCCGTTTCTTTGCAGCCATTTGTCGGTCTAACGGTTGCCTTCTTTTTTATCGGACCAGTGGCGAGTTGTGGGATTTACCCAGTTTCTGTGGCACATACCCGTTTATGACGATGATAGTTTTCTGGATCGACTCACAAGGACCGATTTGCTAAACAGCTTCGCTTTTAAAGGGGCCCTGCGACAGAAATTTAGCACGTCGTTTTCAACGCTTATTCTGGTACTGTGGAACGCGCCGACATCATTGCGCCAGTGGCGTCGCCGAAAACGAATCAGTTATAATTTTATTTCACCGGATAAACTACCTTGATTTCGGACTACGGCGACACACATCGGCTATTTTTGTTATGGGAAGTGACGTTTCGTCATGTGGCAGTGACGACAAAGGCCGTGCGTTTTGATTGGCTTGACCCGACAAGTACCATGTATTATTAGATTATCATATGGCGGCAGAAAGGCCATATTTTAATATCTGAGCCCTAAAAAGAATAAAACCCCTTTTATGCTTTCTCAGAAACAAATCATTTCTGTTTCTAACTGATGTATTTTCAAAACAACGTACACGACGCCAAGTGCGCTGTGTAACTGGTGGGAATGGTAATCAAATGATTCTCGTGCGTGTTTTGCCTTTTGTGGCATCGGGTGACATCGGCCACACCAGCATCTACGAAACACGCAACGCTCAATTCAGCGCAATGCTCTAAACGAAAGCAGAAAAATTCTAAAAGCTTACCAACGGACGCCTTCCGCGTCATAGGGTCCGGGCCCTCGGAGCCATCCTCACTTTGCGCGGGGCTCAGCGACGCACTTTCAATTTACAATGGCGTGTCAGGATACGGCACTACACGCAGGGCATTGCTGCGTCACAAGAGCTCGCGCTCAAGATTTGTTAGATTATCCAGACTCATTGTGTGCAGTACACGACAAACCATAGGACCGTACGCTAGGCGACGCACGTGGTTCGTCGTAGCCATGGTTGCAACGCCGTCAAAAAGAGCGGTAGCAAGGCACTATGTGAAGGCCACCATGAGGCGAGACTTCCGGTATGTCTTTATCATAGAGGCGCGCGGGGATTGGAAAAGGCCTTTGACGTCAGCGGGAGAGCGAAATGCGAAAGGAACCTTTCTTGTTGTCGTCTGCTCGAGTTTTGAACTTTGAAGACTATTAACATCAGTTTTCATGCACCAATTTTCGTAATTCTTTTTGCGTTCGTCTCGGCATTCATTACTACTCGCATTCCAGCGCTGAATAAAACAGTCGAAAAAGCGTCGCAGGGCCCCTTTAAAAGTAGCCAAATTGGCGCAATGTAGCCAAACCTGGCAACCCTGCATGTGAGCATCGACTAGTGTTAGCTAGTATTGACTGTCCGCTGTTATGCCATCAACGTTGTATTCACTATGCCTTAGTTCAAATATCGATTTGTGGAACAAATAAAAGCTAAAAAAAAACGAGTGTGAAAAAAACGCCAGGCCTGCGCTGAAACCGCAGCACAGTCACAGCGAAAGCTGGAAGAGCGGCGTTTCTAGGGTCCGTTGTAAGCTCTCTTGGGGCTACAATACAAGTCACCAGAAAGGTACCCACTACGCCATAAATCACAATTTTTGTGAAGTTGGGAAGCACCTACTAAGCCATTATTCGTCATTCTGCGGAGAAGCGATGCACCAGCTACACGTCTCTAAGGCATTATGTGCACTTCGTTGACGCGACGACTGATGACGATGAAGAATTATGGCTCAGCCCTTTGTAATGGGTTGGAAGCTTTAAACGGCCCACCGGATATGTAATTTGCATGGGGGACGCCCGCTTGCTATTTCCCTCTCCCGTCATGCTGTATAACATACATGACGTGAGAGAGAGACGGGGGGAGGGCGGGCGAAGAACTTTACTGAGACCCCGAGGAAATGGATCATGCGCTTATGGGCTTCTTTGGCAACCAATACAAGTGCACTTGCGAGGAACCCACTACGCTATAAATCATCGTAATTTTACTGAGACCCCGAGGAAATGGATCATGCGCTTATGGGCTTCCTTGGCAACCAATACAAGTGCGCTTGCGAGGAACCCACTACGCTCTAAATCATTGTAATTTTACTGAGACACCGAGAAAATGGATCATGCGCTTACGGGCTTCCTTGGCAACCAATACAAATGCACTTGCGAGGAACCCACTACGCTATAAATCATTGTAATTTTTCAGAAGTAGGGCAGCAGGCACTGCGCCATTTTTCGTCATTTTATGGAGAGCCGTAGTACCTGCTAAACGCATATAAGGCAATATGCGCACTTTGTTGATGCTGTGCCTGATTACGACGAACAATTATGGCAGAGCCCTTTGTAATGGGTTGGAAGCATTAAACAACCTACTCGTTGCGCAATTCGCATTTTGTGACGCCTGATTAAGGAATTCGCGTTGTGCGACGCTTGGTGCTTACTTTACTCTTCTACCACGCCATATTGCATATGGCAATATGGTTCCTTCCCGACATGAAGCCTGTATAGGACCTTTTTGCAAAGCAGTTCCAAGCACCGGCATGGATCAGAGGTTGAATACTGGGCTCCCACGCAGAGTGCCCAGGTTCGAACCTCGTTCCATCCTGGAATTTTTTTCTTATTTCGTTTTTTTTTCTTATTTCGAGCGATACTGGTTACGGACACCGGCGGCGGCGGCGGACAACTACGGCGCCAAAATCGGCCGGTGAAATGATCTCATAACAGCTTTCGCTGTAAAACACATAGACGATAAGGCAATGTTGGGCTGCGGCAACTTTAGCATAAGGAACAGGGAACAACGTAAGTGCATTTTCATACGTAAAAGAAAAACCCGCCTAGCAAGACACGCAGAGGTGGCATCACAAAGCAGTTATCAACGTCATTTTAAAGAAATACTGTATACTGCATTTATTCCTCTTGCTCTCAATATCAGGTAGTGCGCTGCTCTATCGTTCAAGCCTACGTCACACTGATCTATCAGTTTAGCTTCACTGGTCAAACGCCTTCACAGCATAGATTGGAAACAATGTTTAATCACGAAGCTTTTCTTATTGGCCATTGGTAGCTCGTAAAAATTTGTTTTTTTTTTTTGAAGCTGACACGCGAGGTCAAATTGGTGATACGAAACTCTAGAGAATTTTTGCATGGAAACCCGGACGGAAGTTTAAATAACCGGTTATTAAGACTTATCGTTGTTCGCTTGGCTTAAGCCAGACACCCGGATGAAAGCGTTGCAATGGCAAGTACGGTCATGTATGCGCGGCTATAGATTTCAGGGCTGCACTCTCGGCTTTGTGCTGTCAAGTCTCGGCTTTGTGCTGCCTCCAATCTAGCTGAGTGGCTGGGCACAGAAAAGGCAGCCCCCGTGGCGAATATTTCTCTACGTATCTTCCTTACAAAGTCAAGAAAAACGCGAAGCGAAGTAAAGGTTGCGTGGGAGCCTGTGAAGAAATTTTCCAGCGTAGCTGTTATGCAATCACGCGTTCGCAAAAACTATCATCATCATGAATAGTATCTACCTTTCTGGCACGTGCAACACATAAGTCGACCGGCGCGCGCTCTCTTCATCTTCTTCTTCATCTCCTGCGTCGCTCCCGGAACATGTACGCACGGCGCGCGCTCTCCCACTTCGCCGTTTTGTCCGGCGAGGTATGTAATAACTCAGACGGGTGAAGTAACGAATACAAAGAGAGAGAGAGAAAGAAAAAAAGAGAGAGAAACAAAAAATATAAAGAAAAAGAAATAGAGAAATAAAGGCAAGAAGGAGAAAACAGAGAAAGACAGAGCACGACAGAAAAAGAAAGAAAGAGAGGGAAACAAAGAGAGAAAGATAAATAAATACAGATAGAGATGGAAAGAAAGAGGAAGTGAGAAGTGGAGTGATAGGGAGAAGGGAAGGGAAGAAAGTGAAAAAAAAAATGATAGAAATAGCGAGAAAGAGATAGACAGAAATAGAAAGAAACAGAGACAAAAAGGAGATAGAAGAAACAGAGAGAAAGAGAAAAATAAAGAGAAACAAGGAAGGCCGCCCCCCCCAGCTCCGCTCTTCCTTCAGGCTTGGCACCAGTAGGGCGAAGCTGCTTTGATTTTTTTTATATGCGGTACAGTACGAAAAGTAAAAAAAAATACACGATGTTTCTCAACTTTGAAAACAATACTTGAGAAATCAGAATTAAAAGAAGGAAGTAAAGGATTGCACTTCTTACTATTACGTATACACCGTTGAAGCTCGATATACGGAAGTCGGATTTGACGCGTTATCGCGTGCGACAGCGTAAATTAAAAAAAATATTCTCACAGCTCTTACGACGTGCAAGATTAGAATATTTATAACAAGTATTCGGTACAACGAATTCCTGTCAGAGGCCACTTTGTTAAAACTAGATTCGATTGCTTTTACAGGTACGTCTTGGAAAAGTTGAAATGGGTTTGCTGCATAAATCGCAAAAAAAAAAAAAAAATGAAACGTATAAAGCCAGGCACGCCTGCATATCAGTGGCCGCATCATTCAGCCCTTTTTGTGTACGTCATAAGGAAAGATGAGGAGGAGAGGAGCTCTTCGAGAGACTGTCGGCGAGCTGCCTCAAGATGGGCACCCGAGCTACAAGCGACCGCTTCTGACACGTTTTATTTTTTTCGTATATCTGTCTTTACGCGTTCATTTGCGTTCGCGAACAAACTCGAGCGAGCGAGCGAGTCTCCTTCTCGCGCTCACTGCGTGTATTCCTCAGAGTGAATCGTTTCCGAAAGCGACTCGCTTGACCGCCAACGCTCGCGTCCAAACCGCCGGAACCATTCGATTCCGTAATGTAATTTTGAGGACGCTCGAGCTACAGCATCGATGGGGAATAAACAGTAATCACGAAGAAACAAGATTGAAAAGAGACACGCAAGGGGGTTTCTTGAAGAAATGTATAGGAAACCAAGAAATAAATACGGAATAGTGGAATATGGAAGACAAAGTGGAACGAAACGAGCAGAAACAAAAGAACAAAACTAATAAGTGGATCAAGTGAACGTAGCTGGAAGGCACAAAGCAAGGAGAGGCGAAATCTAACTTGAAAGAAGCGGTCAATAACGAAAGAGAGGTAATCTAGTAGAACACGTTTAAGGGCTAGTAGGGTGTATTCTTTCAGAACGGAAAGATAGTGCAAAAAAAAAAAAAAACACAGCACATAGACAGAGACGACGACACCAGCGCTAATGTCGTCGTATCTGTCTATGTGCTGTGTTTTTTGCGCAGTCCTTTCTTTCGGAACGAAATAGAGGCGAAGAGGTTCCCGAAATAGCAAAGAGAAAAAATAAATATAGGGTTGAAAAGATCAAACGTGAGAGAAGCGAACAACGTAGGGGGTCTGGAATAAGAAAGAAAAAAGAAGACGAAAGTTAAACAAGGAGTGTCAATATCACGAAGCGCATTGGCAAACAATACTAACTCCTCGATCAGTCCTCGCATTCACGCGGTCTCGTAACGCAGCCTAGACTGCGAAAACAAGGGATTCTCCACTCGCCCTCCCCTACCTACCTCGGAGGCGATGCAGTCGCGGCAGCGCATCATGTGCGCGCAGCCAGTGCAAACAATCTAGCAGCAGCAGCCGCAAGTACGCTATTCCGCTATACACATCTTCAAGGTGGGCAAGCACGCGCGAGTTTGAAAAACAGAAGAAAAACCCGGAAGTACCAGGAACAAAGATCAAAATAATGGCAATCCACCACGTCGTGTCTCTTCGTTCTCTTCCTTGCAGATTCTTAACTTGAAAAACATCTCACTTTGATCGAGTTTGCTCTCAGAATCGACCCGATACCGAGATGAATTCGCCGAGTACATTGAGGAAGAGGGTGTACGAGACAGAGAGAAAGGAAAACAGGAAGGACAAAGCGCGTATTGAGTCTGCGAGGTCCCGCAGCAGTTGCAAGCACGTTTCCCATTTCAGCTGTCGCAGCCGCGTCCGTGCCACTTAAGACCCTGCATTGGCTGGCAGGTAACATGCTGTCTGGCTGGATTGCTGACTAGCGTGTTCATGATGTCGACGCTTGGGTAAGAGAAAAAAAAGTGTAGAATACGCGGCGTTGCTTGTTTGTTTAGCCCCCGTTTTCAGCGGTATACTATTAGAGACATTGCCCGTTCCCGGTTTCCTTTTCCGTTTTGTTACTACTCTCCTCGTCACCACCAGATTTCCGTCGGCCTGGATCTAAGTCCGCGTCAGTCAGTCTTGATCCCCGGGATTTCGCCGCGACATACCGGGTAACGCCTGCACGACGGTAGCGGCAGGCGCCTTTTCAGTCAGCACCGTTTCCAAGCCAGGCGTAGAGCGTGGACGATGTGTTTTATTCCTGTAATTCGAAAAGCGCCTTGCTTATTAGGGCTGCTGTCGCGGCGTCTGGTTGCACACGATGTCGCCATGGTTCCGACAAATCAAGAAGAATTAACAGAAAGAGAGCAAGAAGGATGCGTTGTGTGGATGTTAAGAAGTCAGTGCTCTGGTGAGCAGTGAGTCCCAGCTTGTAGTTTAATGCGAGAACTACGACGTACGAGTCTTATTCCCTTAGAAAGAAAATTTATGATGGTAAACGACAACTGACTGGATTTGTGTGACGAGGTACTGACGTTTTTTTTCCTTTTCGTTAACTTTGATGAAGCTGATGTCGGCATATACGGAATGCTTTGTTTCCTTGAAAGAAAGAAAGAAAGAAAGAAAGAAAGAAAGAAAGAAAGAAAGAAAGAAAGAAAGAAAGAAAGAAAGAAAGAAAGAAGGAAGGAAAGAAAGAAAGAAAGAAAGAAAGAAAGAAAGAAAGAAAGAAAGAAAGAAAGAAAGAAAGAAAGAAAGAAAGAAAGGAAGAAAGAAAGAAAGAAAGAAAGAAAGAAAGAAGAAACAGTATGATGAAACGGAACAAATGTTATAATCGTGATCACAGTAACAAAAAGCTTGAATCACCTTTCCACCTGTACCATACCTCTAGCACAGCCTAAATGATATTTAAAACGCCGGCATGATGTGTCGTGCTCCTCGATATGAAAATAAGCGCGCTGAGGTGAAGGAGGAGAGGTTGAAAAGAGGAAAAGACGCTGTTTCTGCACGTCTAGTTGGGGGCACGGCTCAGCGCCTAAACGCACTCATCACTTTCCAGGGACAGCGTTGAGGTTGCCAAGGAATTCTGACCCGAGATGCGAATAACACTTGGATCCGAAACCAAAACGACAGTGGAAATGAATCGCCTCGCTTCTTCCACCGCAAGCACGTAGATTATGAAGTCGTGCTCAAGTCCTCAAGTCGCGACACCGTCTCTGTGTTCGCGTCGTCCCTCTGTCGTTTCTATTTTCCTCTCTCTTGCTTCACGTGGGCCCATTATCGTCGTCGCTCAAAAGCGAAACACCGCAGCTGTCGCGAATGCTCGTGAATCAATGCACAAAGCAGGGTGAAGCATGTCCTCCTAATGTTTACCACGCTTCGCCGGCCTCGGCGTTTCTAATTAGCTTCTACGTGTCGATTCACGGCCCAGGGACAGTACGAGGCTATAAAGCTAATGAAACAGTGCGCGGATTCCCTCCTTCCCCTCTTCTCTTCCCAGGGCACCATGCTATGAATCTCAATGACTCCGCAGTTCTCGCTTTCGTGCTTTTGTTTTTCTTTGAACTGGTGCGCTTTCTCTTTATGCTCGAGGGTCTTTTGCATTCGCATTATGGTGTGTGCGAGCACGCTTTAATCATAAATCCAAGCACCACGCTCCGTGCAACGAACGAGGCTTCATCGTAATATAACAGCAGGCGAGACGCGAAAACAAAAGCGGTCATAAACGAGACCGAATGAAACAGTGCACGGAGAGAAGCCAGCGCCCGGAGCTCATAGAGTGCATAGATTGAAATGCGTTAGAATAAATAATTAAGTTTCGCCTGATACATCTCCACTGATCCCGTAGCTCCTTAGCGTGGTATGTTATCTTCATACGTTATTTTTTGGCCTACATTATCCCTTTTCTATGTTTTTTTTTCTTTGAGACACACAAGATTGTTTGCAATGCGGGAAAGATTATTCGAGGAAAGAGGAGTTGAATATGTAGTTTAGTGAACGTAAAACAAATAATTGCTGGGGGTGAACGTCCTAAGACCACGGTATGATCATGAGGGACGCCGTAGTGGAGGGCTACGGAACTTTCAACCACCTGGAGTGGAACTAAAACAAAAATGATGTGGCACTTTGAGATCGCTGCTTATCTTCTTTTACAACTTTGTAGGCATTATAAGGAAGGACATAACATTTTAATATGAAAGAAGAAAACGCTATGAGGTCAAGTAAAGATAATATGCCCTTTGCCTCTTTACATTGCTTAGGAAAGATGGCATGTCTGTTTTAACCTTTTCGATTTGGAATATATTAAGTCGCATCCTCATAAACACCTAACTTATTTCAATTATATCGATGCCTTATACGTACCACAGAAGTAAGAAGACCATTGGTAAAGACAGGCCTGTAACGGGAAACGAGTTATACGTAAGAAAGGGTCGTCATGTTAAACACATATCCGTATTTATTTGCTGTCCCTATCATTCACGGAAATATAAGGGTCTCACTACGACAGAGTTAAGAGTTTACAGGAAAGGAAAAAGAAAACATTCAGAGTGCCTTTTACAGCAGAGAGAAGGAGAAAGAGAGAGATGAGCAACTTTAATATGATGAATGACTTCTTGGTCACTGTGGGTAAAGCCACTCGTCAGGGGCGCCACTGGCTAGTGCGTCTCGCCTGGCCTGGTCAAGAGTCGCCAATCGGCCTCCCAAGTCCAGTTATGAAAGTCGCGCCTCCAACGGCCAATTGATGAGCGATGGAAAAGGAGATTCGAAAGTTGCTGCGCAGATGGAATTTACAAGTCCTGTAGACTTTAGCACCGTACGTTAATAGTAAAATCAGTTGTTCGTAAACGCTGGCACATCAACAACCTTTATGAGCGTAGAAACGTAGGAGACTGTTGTAGTTGATTACAGCCTGTTCGCATTTTTGAATGTTTGTAGCATTGCCGAAAAGAAGCCCGTCTTTCAAGATAGATTTTCTAACATCGCATGCGATGTTAGAAGTCATAGTCGGCGGATACTGCGCTCCGCATTTGGAGCTAACAACCAACTTTCACAGCCTTATCGGATAATGCATCTTTCAGACATTGTGCCCGCTTGTGATTCCACAACTCCCTTAAGTAATCTCTTCTACAGAAACCTATGGAGTGCAAAGTATGTAGTACCAAAAGCGCGCTCCACAAACCAGAAGCCGTAGGTTCGGCCTACCATGACGTAAGACTGTAAACGGAGTGGCTTCTGACTTCGCAGTCCTTTTGAAAGATTGTAAATTTTCCTGTAATTTTGAATAACGGCTTCCCAAGAAAACGCTCGTTCACAGTTATTAGAAGCCAGAGATGACGACTTCGTTCACATAGAACGCAACTATACAGGTGCCCAAGGCTCTGAGCGGTCAGTTCAGAAGAAGCCCGAGGACCGTAATGTTGCTTTAGCAGCCTCTTGCTACTTTTGGAGAAGCGTCGCTTGCGTCAAAGCTATGGTGCAATCACGCGAAACGTTTTAGGAGGCCAATGTATGTATGTATGTATGTATGTATGTATGTATGTATGTATGTATGTATGTATGTATGTATGTATGTATGTATGTATGTATGTATGTATGTATGTATGTATGTATGTATGTATGTATGTATGTATGTATGTATGTATGTATGTATGTATGTATGTATGTATGTATGTATGTGCGTGGGTTACCACAGGAGGCGCAGCATAATTCAATATTAGTATGCTAGGCGAAATAGATGTCTAGGTGAAATAGATGAATAGTGATAAGTTAACTAATTGTCTTGCTGACACGCACTATTGTTATCAGCAACCCTTTACATTAGCATCGACAATTTCACTCTTCCACAATCGCATCCCAGTGTAAAGGTTAAACGCGCATGAGCTCACCTCAATACAATTTACGTATCTGCTATTTTGCTCCTTTTGACACGCATACTTGTTTATGATGCGGGAAAATAACGCGAAGGCATATTGATTTCCCCACTATCGCTTCGAACATTATTTCGCCGGCATGACGTGCAGCATTAGTAATCAGACGAAACAGAACTCGGCTATAAAGATTTATTCATTCATTTCGCCTGACGATGTTCGTCGCGCGTCGCGCGAAGTAAGAAACAAAACCAAAGGAAGTGAAGACTGGTGCGACCGCGATATGCAGACAAGCCGTCCACAGTTTGCCGGAAAGCATTCACTTCGACCACCCATCACCGCCTGCGTTTTGACTCTCCTCTTTCTGCATCTCAGCCAACGGGCACTGCGCAACGGCTACCGCCCCAAGTGGCGCCGCAAGGCAGACAGGCAAACTTACTCGCGGATGATGCGAGACATCCAAGGAGACACGACTGGTCGGTCGTCGATCATGGCACGCAAGAAAGCCCAACAGCCCCGACAAACCACAAAAACAAAGGCGACGAGACCGGAGCGAGAGGCCGCGTGTAATCTAATCAAAAGGCTTGCTGTCTGCTGTCGCTGCTGCTGATGCCTGCTGGTGCACATGAGAGGGCCGCGTCGTAGTAGAGAAAGAGAACACCAACCCCTTTCTCCATCTCAGTGTTCTCCTGAACGGACGCAGGAAAGGACAGCAATAATGGAATTAGGCCGCATAGCCGAGAGGAAGAAAGCTCGTCGCTGAAGCTCACTGGCCATGAGACTGGGACGGGAGGAGAAGGAAGAGGTAAGTCACACGCGAGCATTCGAGAGTGGCCACATGCAAATGCAACGCACTTCGCGCCTGATTGATCGCCGGGCAGAGGGGACCGCGCTTTACGACCATAAGCAATCAAGACTCAACCTTCTCTCGCTGTCTGTTAGCCTCATTGCAGCAGCAGTGCAGTTGAAGCGAACCGTGCGAGACGGTTTTCTCTCGCCACCAGAGTCATCAGACCTTCTCTCGTACACCTTCTCATGCACTGTAGCTCAACGGCCACAGACTACGCTTTACGTCACGATGGCACCACCGACGCGTGAAAAAGCCACGCGCCGAGGGAGTGTCTAGACGACTACTGGTCGTGAAGAAAAGTGACGTCAATTTTGCCGACTGCCGCGTCTTGCCGAGAAGTCCGTGCGAAGAATGGTTCGCTGTCTCTGCAGGATGAATTTTAAAGCAGAAAGAAGAAAAGCGAAAGCAAACTAATGGGGAGGAGGATACGTCGGAGAAAAGGAAAAATAAACCTAGCAGACATTCGACAGGGCGGCCAGTTATTGTTTTGCAAGTTGAACCATTAGCAGGAACAAGTTAGCGCATATTCTCGATATCTTTCTTCTTTTTTTTTTGCGTGCTGCTTGTCTTGCCGACGTGCTTCCGATTCATTGAGAAACGTTTTGACTTCTCGGTTTGTTTCTATCGTAGTGATTATCCGATATTGACCAGGCATGATCAACGTCCTTACTTTTATAGCTTGTCGACTTATACGTGAAGCAAAACTGCTTTAGCTATTTAAAAGTAAAAGAAAAAAAAAAGAAAGGCTTCGTGAATGCACTAACTCCATCTGTAGAAAAGAATCGTACAGTCGCGCTCAATGTGACTTGCAGCATGGGAGCGCGTGGCCTCACGAGTTTAAAGATTGCGCATTCCTTCCAGTAGCCCTTATTTGTACAACCAAACGCTGTTCTCTCACTGGAGGACGTTTCCAAATAAGAAAATATCATTAAGTTACAGAAATGAAGCAAGTTGAAGCCATGCGCAATCATTAAACTCGTGAGGCCACGCGCTCCCGTGTTGCAAGTCATATTGAGCGCGACTGTACGTCCGTGGAGTTATTAAATTCTCAATTATAATTAAGCTTTCAAAATCTCGGCGCTAACGCTATACAAGGGCAAGACGTTACACCATAGGACGTCACCCGTTTATTCAACGTTTATTCGTGCAGCTGCTGTAGATGTACCTTCAATATTAGTGCCAAGTATGACGGCGTCTGTATACGTCCACCCAATGAGAATTCCTGGACTTAGCTTTAGCATTTCCGTCCACGATGTGCGTGTTGCACGTATTGTTTCCCGAAAAGCCGTCTTTACGCGCTGTCGTACAAAACAAGCATTGAACGCATAGGTGTTGCACAGTGTTGCACAATTTCAAGCGAGGCACCTCAAATGTGAATGCTCTACGTAAGTACTCGGGGTCCCAACGAACTGATCACACCTCCAGAAATTATCCGGCTCTGATTTGACAACAGCGACTTACGGTATATCACAGGTCAGTTATCACGGAATGAACTCTTATAGCCTCGTTATTTAGCTGGGTGCAAGTTGCTACCTTAGACACATATACCACCCTCTTTTTTTTCCGTCTGAGGATGCGACGTTGTGTTACCAATCAACGATGAGCTCTAAATTATTTAAAGACCCCGTCTCGTAAAAATATTTCGCCACACTGAGCACCTGTCCCCCCTTATCAAATGCTTTCCGCTTGCTTCTTTTTCCAAGGCCGCTTAGCGCTCGACCCGCGGTTAGCAGCGATACACTTCCTGCGGTTACAAGGTAGTGACGGGACAAAAATAAGATGAGCAGGCAGGAAAGAAAAACGAAGTTGTCACCAGCGTTACGACGTCCGTGTTTTACCTCCCTCATTTCGCCTGCCATGTCTCGTCATCAGAGCACACATACTTGCGCGCTGTACCGAAGAGAAAACCCCTTCCCCCCGTCCTGTACTGTTACGCGCATAGAAAACGCGCGGTCCCAAGCGCAGTCTATAAGCGAGGTGGACGGCGAGGGAGAAAACGACAACATAGTGCCGAGAAACGTTAGAGCCGGCTTCAACCGGGAACCAGTTGGGCCTCAGGGGGCGGTGAGCGAGCTTTCGTCTACGCCGCCAGACCGGGTGTGCCGGAGGGACACATAGGAGGCACTATTGAAGGGGGCGGGGGGGCAAGCACGTAGATGAGAGAGAGGCGAGGCCAGTAACGGTCAGCCTAATCTGCTAATTATCGCCCAGACCCCTCTCCTCGCCCCACGGGAGGCGAAGAGAATGCGTCTAGCGCAAGAAGGGCGACAGAGCAGTGCAAACTGGCGACAACTCCACCACCAGCGGCGATGATTAGCGGCACCGACGGCTCTCTCGAATGTCGACGAGAGAGCGTCGGCGGCGTCGCTGGCGCCAATGCCTTTCCCTTTCCAACCGCGCCACGCCAGTAGAGAAGCCGGGGCAATTTCGAGTTAGCCGGTTACGCCGTTCACGTCGGACCTGGGAGATTTGTACGTGAGCGCTCGCTCCATCCACCCTCGGCACGCGCTGGCACTCAGAGCCTCGTTGCATATAGCACTGCAGGCGGAGAGAGCAGGGAAGAAGGCACGGACGCTAACGATCCTTCATGGCCAACGCGTTCGCTGGCACCCCTCTTTGCTTCGACGAGCCCTCGGTCAGGCTCAGCCCCGAAAAGCTGCGCTCCCCTTTCGTTCTTCCCTGCCCGCTGTTGCTGCACTCGTTTCACGTTATTTCTTGCATCTCGCAGTTTTGTTTTTTTGTCCGTCACCCGTCGCCATTCTTTCTCCATGCTTCACACGTTCTGGCGAATTTGCTGCCTGTGACACGTGGTGAGCAGTGACGGCGCAACGATGCGTAAAAGAAACAATTTCACGGCGAGTGGGGTGTCACGGGCAGACTGGCGTGGCAAAAAATAAATAAATCACAGGAGAAGAAGTCAAAAGAAGGGTTGAGTAGCGGGAGGTAGTTGTATCGCGGCCTTCCGTTCCTTACGGTGGGTTGCTATGCAGATTGACCCGTGGGCGCGAACGAACCTGACATCGGCGCGGTGACATTGAAGGCAGCGCCGATAATTTGTCACCATGGCGTATCACGCACGCAACCCGCCATTTTGTCTCCGCGTACAGGTCAGTCATGCAGGTTCTCGCATTATCTTGTAATTCGACCAGTACGCTATCAGCGCGCTGTACGCCCCCGTACGCAGGGACGCGGTGACACACTTGTACCGTGTTCACGGTTACTTGCCATATTGCACGAAAGCTCACTGACAGTGGCGATGCAGTTCTCGAAAGAGCGACAGCCTTTAGTTATTGTCCCTTTTTTCGTGTTTTGCAAGGTTTCCAAAGAGGACGGGGACTTAAGTTGCCTATTTTAACATGTGTTTGCCTCAGCAGCGGGTACAGTAGGGAACCCAAGCTCAAGCTTTGCGTTGCTAGGGGCGGACGCTGCCCGCGAAGGCGGTTTGTCGCCGGATTTGGCAGCGGCGGCGGCGAGGACACATGCGCGCATGCGCTCCTCATTCGGCCCGGAACACTGCTAGTCAGCAATAGTCAGGTTGCGACGCACCACAGATGCAATCCGAGAGCTCTGCGCGTGCGCTAAAGCGGGTACGGCAGTGTTGTGGCCGTGCATGCCTCCAGTTGCGATGAGAGCAGTGGCGCCGCTGGACGTTGCTTTGGAAGCCTATACCAGCCTATACGTCTAGCCCTTGAGAGTCTACTTGCATAGTCCGACACTACTGTAAATCAGGCATTCGATAGTGTCGAGAGCACATGACAAATGAATAAGCACAGGTGGACGGCGACAGCTTTTATTATAACCATCATGAGTACATACGATCGTAATATGGCCTTCAGACTGCCGCGATCTAACTGCGTAATTAATGAGTGAGCATCGGAGTATAGGATGACGCCAACTGTAGTCTATTACACATAGGCTAATTCCGCAGCTGTCATTCTTCTATGTCATCCAAAATCACGAAGGCGTAATAGTCCTCAATATATCTACAAACTCTGTTGTGATTGAGACCTTCAGAAGTATCACTCTTTTCCGGTCGGTGTACAGTGTCTATCATTCGCAAAAGTGAAGAGAAATGAAACGAACATTTCGAGTGAACCATTGCGAACTGCGACGCTTGGGTTCATGTTCAAGACAACACAATTATCGAGGAAGACCGGCGATGCAAGTTTTCAACAACAGAAGGAAACTTACCGGTCTTGCACGACGTGGGCACAAAAGGATGTTCCAATGAATTGCGGCGAAGACTAGCGCGCGCGTGCTCTCATTTTTCCGTGATAAAAATAGCTGTGGCTTATCCTCCCCCGCCCCCCCCCCCCCTATCACAACACTTGGTCGGCAATGCGGATCACATTTATTTTTATAAAATGAGTTAGAAACAGGTAAAAGCTGCGAGTTGTAATTGTTTTAAGAGCGAGCACATTTCAAGTGGGACGAGTCGAGGCAACTTGGCCAATTGCAGCAAGCTGCCGGCCGGTTCGAAGTGTCGTCAATATTCATCCTTGAAAAAAAGTATGCCTACAAACACGGATGCAATAAAAGAGAGAGAGAGAGACAACGAAAACGCCAGCATCAATGAAAGCAGCATGTATTAGCGCGGTACATAAAAGAAAGGAAGATGGCACAGACGTAGGGATAGGTTAGCGCCTGCCTATCTCTACGTCTATGTCCTGTTTCTTTCTTTTATGTACCGCGCTAATACACGCTACGTTCAGGGGTGACCAACTCGCCCGATTAGCAACCCTCCTGAACATCAATGAAAGGTAATTAATAATAATATCTGGGGCTTAACGTCCCAAAATTACGATATGATTATGAGAGACGCCGTAGTGGAGGGCTCCGGAAATTTCATCAATGAAATGTAAGTAACAGTGCTGCGGAGAAGAGAGTAAAGGGACGCAGATTTTATCTGCGCATGCTCAGAAATGGCAATTGCACTCGTAAAACTTGCAGACGTTCGTGTCTACGCGAGAGATGAAGTTATCCCTCGGGTAGACCACCATAGTACGATGAAGGTATCGTTTCATATAGACACAAGAATGAAGGAACGCACCTTATAGTTATAGGGCATGGCATGTCAGTATTAATTGAATTGCATGCGTGAGCCAGGCATCGATAACTTGGCATGGTGAAGAAGAGATAACTGTCATGCTTGGACAGTAGTTACCTTTCACGTATACCAGCACTTGTGCTGGATCGTGGGGCGATGCTGCCTTACCTGAGCATGCGCAGCTAAGGTTTGTGTCTGCATTCTTTTCCACCGTAGCGCTACGTTTGTGTTTGGGATGCTTGTTTCTCTTCGTTCGTGGTCGTGTTTGAGCGATTTACTTTCTTCTGAGATTAATGTCTGCCGTCTAGCTCAACTCATTGTAGATTTAGGATGTGCAATAATTTATATTGACTTATAAACCATTTATTTTTATATCTTGTTCAGTATATTTGAAAATCCCAGATGATTTCATACCCCTTATGGGATTCGTTTATAACGAGGTAATGTGGCGTGCGAACTTTTATAATGGGGAAGAACCAACGGCTGAGTGTGCGCTTAATTTAGTCTCTTCGAACAATTGCCCTTGCGCTTAGTCGCATGCCTGGCATTAGTCGGCCACACGACGACACAATGCATATACTGTTGTTTTCTGCCGCTTTTTCACTGTATTCTTTCTTACACCGTATAAAAGAAGGTGTATGTACGGATATCGCCACATTTTACGGCCTTCGCAATATATCACATACATACGCGCTGAAGCGAGTGCCAAGGAACAAAAACATAAAGACGATATTTTAACGTTCAGAATCGTGTACATTAATTGACAGTATGCGCCATTTTTTTTCTTACGCAACCAAGGTACTACAACATCAACGCCCACGGCTTTAACCGCTTACCCATAAATGTGACCGAGCTCAAACGGCCATCAACGTTCATGGGCCTCTTATAACGACCCCAAAAACCTCGCGCGCGAAGTTATATGCATACCTTGATCCGAAATCCTGCATCTATCTCGCTAAACTTCCGTACCGTCTTGTGTTTGTATCTGTTCTGCGGCGCTAAAGTTTCTTAATGAGCTTTGAGCGCGACAGCTTCGTCGTGTTCGCGCACGAAGTCTGTTACTCTTACTCACCTCTGCAAGACGGCGAAGACAGCCGGTAAAGATAGGAAAAGGGGATGATGGGAGGGGGGGGGGGTGTCAACGAAACTTGCGGGGCGAAACCTGCCTTAGATTAAGGGCGTGATGGGCAGCACGGGATGCCTTAAGGGGAGGCTTGTCTCCGGGGCTCCAGCACGACATCTCGAATGAACCGGAGTGGGTAAAGGGGCGTTCTTTTTATGGCGCCCTAAAAAGCGAGCCAGTGACAACCGTGCGTTGAAATCGGACCGTCTTGCTCCCCACGAAGAAGCAGCGGGACGTCCTTCATCTCTGAACGGCCGCACCCTCCGCCTTTACCCGGGATATGGGTACACGGGATCATAAAATGGCGTCTGTCGGGGTTTCAAAATCTGCTCTTTCGCTCTTTTTCGTAGATATGGCCCCTCTCTCATCTTGTCATTTCTCGTTTCCTTTTGTTTCGCTGCCGAAGTCGTATGCAAGGAGGTTAATGGTTGAACTTGGACCACAAGAGGATAAGCTGACTGAAAAGAAAACGGCTGTGGGATTGTGTGAAACAGACCTCCAATGGCCTAGGTTGTTATTTTTCAAGTTAAAGCTCTTCTAGCTGCAACTACCAACTCGTAAATGCGGTGGTGTTACGTATGGGCACTTGCAGGCGTGACGATATTCAGGCGGCGATGTGTAGCTACGGATTTCGAGCCGTTTATGATGGCAGTTTCCGTTTTGGGTATAGAGGACCACGAAGTATTAATACTTCATCACTTTTATTACAAAGCGAACGTGTGTGCGCACCCTTGTGTGTGTGTGCGAGTGTCATTTTCCCTTGCCCCTGTTGTTCTCTTTTTGTCGTTATCTTCTACGTATGAAATTTAGACACATGTACGATATTTATAGACCATCTGTAGACTAATTTTCTCTCTCATAAAAGAAAACTTGTTTGCAAGGCTATTTTCTCCGGCAAATCTCGCAGGTTTATGCAGAAAATTTGTTGGCGTACAAATACGGGCAAGGCCAATATATCCGTGACCATATTTCTTTACTCTGGAGGATATGACGTAAGTCATATGAAGAATGAAGCACAAAAAGTTGTAAACAGAGTTTTACAGACTCTCTAACTAAATTTCTCTCGTGGTTCTCGCCGCAGCATCACTAGCAGAGGGTGGGAGTTTTGTTCGCTATGTGTAAATATTACGTATATAAACTGAATGTAAAGGGAAGCAGCAGACAATTTGACCTAGCGATTGACTTTACAGTCTTGTTTCGCTTCACTCTGTCTCGCTGTGCTGCAGTGTTCACGTCGTCACAGTTCGCCCAACGCAGATCTCCGCCGGTCTGAGAACTTGCTAACCTCCCTGTCCTTCCGTTCTCCTCCTCCTCCTCCTCCACTCTAGCTTACCACAAACGTAGTTGTGTGCACCTAGGCTAACATACTGGGAACCGCGTGTACGTGAATCGAGGCACTTGCGCTGCTGTAAGGTGGGTACTGGGTCCAAAAGAATTTCGCAGAATTCATCTCTGCGTGTACGTCCATGCATACAGCAATACATCAGCAATAGCAGACCAACTAAGTCTCCAAACTCTTCCACGGAAGTTGAGTAGTAAGGTAGTTTAAGGCTGAAAACAAGTCTTCCGTCTGTTGTTCGCTGCATCTTGCGGCTACGAGCTTAACTGTTACTCCATTAAACGTTCGTGCTCAGGGGTGCTATTCTGGACATTGTCAAATTCCGCCATGTTGTCAAATTCCACCATTTTGCTGATTTGATTGGTCACGCGAGGTCGTTCGCATTGTGGCGCTGCAATGGCGTTACGGCACAGGAATCCGCGATGACGTAACGGGCAAAAAATAGGTCATTTTTTCCGAAGTAACGCTTCGCCGTACTCTGTCATGTAGAAATAAAGGTTTGGGTGGAACAACGAAACCGAAATATGGTACTGAGCTGTGCCTACGGTCAACTTGCGGTTTGTCGAAACTACTGCTCGTTTGACGAAGAGCCGCCATGTCTGCAACACGATTGGACATTACACTTATGGCGCCCATTGCGTCACAGGACCTCACTCTTTGTAGCGTCAATTTGACGTTGCGTGACGTCGCATCCTGCCAAATTTGCAGCTTAAAATGTGAGAACGATAAAGTGCCCAAAATTGGCCGCCATATTGTTGTAAATTGAGTAGCTTGTTCGATGTGCAGCCTCACATACGTATGTGTAGATGTCATTCCGTGAGTTACTTTACAAGCATGTTTTCGGTTAGTAATATTATAAAGTGTTGTACATGAAGCTTGCTTGTTAAAATAAAAGGTTATTGTTTAACTTGGCTTGTTCGAGGTTGCGGTTCTCACCGCAAGAGAACGCTAGATAAGCGAAGAAAAATGGCGCTGCCCTTTGTCATGTAGTGGCTGGAGCTGCAGGAAGAAAGAATTCCGCGAGTACCGCGATGCTTTTGTGATGACCGATCAATTGTTTCAACTGCGGTGCCGGCTGGCGAAGGACATTGTGCGATGGCTGTGCGGGGAGCTTCGCCAGGACCTGGAGAGGCGGCGTACGGACACGAGAACAGCCCTGACCGATGTTGTTGTTTTTGTTGAGCTACAAGTGCTTTGCGCCTTTCGCTTCTTCGCCACCGGCAGTTGCCACGACGCGATTGCAAACAACGAGGACGTGGCGACGAGCTAGTCCAGTGTGGGTCTCACGATTCATGCTGTCATGGAAGCGATCGTCGAGCGTTTCGGCAATGAGTGGATCATCCTCCCTGCCAAAAGGAAGGCTTTGTCCACATAGATGCAAGATTTGAAGGCTGCGTCGAGGGGGTCGACGACACGTTTGTGTGCATAAGTGCGCCGTATGAAAAGGGCGACGGCAACAAGGCTGCTTACTTTTGCCGCAAAAACTTATACGCCCTCAGCGTCATGGTGGTGAGAACAAATTTCATCTTATTCCATCTCGCGCATGCCGTTAGTAGAATGCAAAGGAGGAACGTGAAAGACAGCTTTTCGCCACTCTCCAGTATTTTAACGACATCTGCCGTGGCTCCAACTGCAGTGATAGAAAAGAACGCAGTAGTCGCGGTAAACGGAGTTTCCGTCACTATTTAGTTTTGGCAGGGGTGACGTGACACCATAAAAAGTTCATCGAGCTTCATATTTGATCGTGGTAACTTTTAAGAAAAGTGATGCATGAAAGGAAATCAAACGTACTGATTGCGTTCTAATTTCATAAAGAGTGATATGCAGACATGCAGTAACTGACACATATGAAATGAAAGATAAAGTTGTCGAAACTGCGCTTCGAAAGCAACTCGAGAGAAGTAAGTGCGTTGGGACTACACAGTTCTGCATGTGGCTGGTTGTATTGCTGTTGCCGACTTCCTTCCAATGCAAACAACACTCTGCAGGTATGCGACCAACATTGCCGATGACAGTCCTCGCACTCGGGGCCCGTGCACGACGCCTTCATGTGGAGGAAGTCCACCGTGAGCCACGACTTGGGCAGGGCACTCCGTGGCCAGGGTGGTGAATAGCTGCTTGGTATGCAGGCATGAGAATGCTTGTGTGGTGTCTTAGTGTAGCAAAGACATTATTTATGGTAATTTTAATTACACGCTGCATGGTTCTTAACTGCTCGAGTCTCTTTGTCCAAATTTCTGCCCCATATGTTATACCTTGGTCGAACACTATCTACTTTAGTGGCACTGGTGTTCCCTTGAATGAAAATTCTCTGATGCACACATTTGACAAAACAAGTCATACTGAGACCCAAGCCAGCACACAATTATCCAACTTGCTCTCAGTGTATAATTGCAAGTTGTCTTTCTCTGTTCATGGGAAAGACTACTAGTGCAAGGGAAGGTCAAACTTTCATGAAGACATTGTATGATCCTTTATTATAAAGTGGCGAAATAATAAATTGTCAGCGCGTAGTGATACAGACATGAAATGCTACACTCTGAGGCTATTTTAATAAAAAGAATACCTGAAATGCAACTGTCATAAATGTTGTACATTCATAAAAGCTATTATGCATAGAATGGTCAACTTGTATGAAAAAATAAATACAAATAAGCAAGCACAGCCAAGTGCTGTATAGCAATAGAATAAGTCAACTGACACCTCAAAGGCACTTCAGTCATTGTTCATAAAAAGAACTAAAAAACGACTCAAAAGATTGCAAAAGAAACATGCTGTCACTTTACACTCACGGCCCAAGCACAAAAAAACTAAGGGAAACCAATCCTTGAGTGTACTGACCGTCTGCAACCACCCCTTGCACATCAGGCCCATGCAACCAAAGGAAAGCATAACGCCCTTACCACCAAAGAAGACGCGCCTTCTCTCACTCCCCTCACCTGGTCTATGAAAGAAGTTAAGGGTTGCAGTTCAACATCTTTGTTGTCATGTCCCCTGACGAAGGAATTGAGTTGATTCCAACTCGTCTGGAAGTAAATCCATTTTGTCGTTGGAGCCTTTCAAAAGTCGTAATTAGGTAACCTAACCAGACAAGCAATTCTGTCAATATGTCTAGCTGTAAAAAAAGGAAAGCAGTGCATATCAGTGACATGATGGCTTCGAATAAGTTTAAAGAAGTGAGAAACGAATAGTACATATTCAAGTATATATTCATATTATGCTAATTGGAACACTGTCCTCCGCAGATGTTAGTGCATACCCGCTGAAACCTTGGCTGCTTAACCCCATCCCTGGAGCATATCCTGCAAGATCCCCTGCTGCCCGATTCAACTGTACCCACTCGCCACTGCGGTGTGTCGTGTAACTGCGCACTGGAGTCCTCAAGGCCCACTTTCGGTGCCTGCAGAGGTACAGAACACTATGGCCCACTCTTCAAGTCGAAGATCATCGCAGTTTGTGTGGTGCTTCACAACCTCGGTGTTCTGCAGCAGCTGTCTGAGCCAGACGACATCCCTTGCACTGAAGGAACTCGAATGAGAAGATGCGGACCTTTACAACAACAATAGCGACCATCCGGCTACAGTAGGCATGTACCAGGCGGGCAGGCAAAGGCGGGATCACGCTGTGCAGTGGTTCACAGCTGGGCACCACTGGATGTGATGTGGGTTTACATTCCTGCGAGATTTGCACAGAAACATGAAACACAAGAAGCTCTTGTTTTTTCTCTTGACAAAGTAGCCACTTGCAGTGTGTTCGATCGTATACCTATCTCCTGTACTTGTGTTCTTGCAGGAATTGTGTTCCGAGAAAAACTTCACAGCTTTTCTTTCATTCTTTTTTTTTTTTGCGCGTGTGCGTGCTTCAGCGACGTTGAATAGCGTCACATCTTTTGACCCCCCGTAGAAACAGCGTTAGGCGCGTGATCAATTCCAACATTTAGCATTTTCCCGGCCGCCCAGTTCTTCATACCCTATACCGAAAAAGTGTACCACGCGAGCGGCCGTTTAATTAGAAGGGCAAACTTTTTAACAGCCTGTTTCGCGTCGCTGCCTGCCAAGGGCACGTCGTCGCCCTGCCTTCAAGCATCGCTCTCTCACCGAGAGACGTCGTCGCTCTCTCTCCGTAACGACGAAGGAAAGCTGTGAAATGAGTGGCGAGCGGGTGGCGAAGCAAAGGCAATTCCGGATATGGGAGGCATGTTCTTGACGCGAGAGGTCGCTGGATGCAGGCGCCACGCGACATTATTCACACCGCCCCCTAAGCGTTACACAAGAGGTGCACGACAGCCCCTCAACTTTCCGCTTCTTTCTCCCGTCCTCGCTTGATTGGCAACGACAAAAAAGAAGAAAATAATCACCCTATTGCGGTGGCTTCTCCGCCTCGCATCTTTCTATGCATGTGCGGGTGTTTCTTTCACTTTCACTAAAGACCGACGCCATTAGGTGGACGCCGCCGCGGGTACAAGACAAACATACGTGCGCGCACGTACGCACCTTGGGCTCAAACCATCAGCGCTCCCCATACATCACGGCAGCCTAGGCACCGCATTAAGGAGACGCGCGTACCTTTTATTTTCTCTTCCTCCTACATCTCTTCCTTTCTCTTTTCGCGATTCTTCTCTCCCTCCTTCCTCTCTTATGTTCCTTAACTCTCCCCCGTCGCCGTTCTGTTGTTGTCGCGGAAACTAGCGCGGAGCTAACGCCCTCCGGTTAAAACAGGAAGCCTAGGGAGACATCGGGCCAGAAAGGATGAAGTTTTGAAGAGCGAAACGGGGAGCGTTAAGAAAAGGAAGTCGCGGGTAAAGAGAGAGAGAGAGAGAGAGAGAGAGAGAGAGAGAGAGAGATACGAAGAGGAAAGGCAGGGAGTTTAACCAAGCTTTGGCTCAGTTGGCGGGTAGAGAAAAGCTTCTGCGACTTACTACCCGGTTAGTTATCATCGCGTTAACTGTGGTATTGGGAAAGGCTAACGGTGTAGGATGAAACGAAGGCAAAGAAAGAACAGCTTCAGAAAAAAAGGGAGCGCGGCAAAAAAGCTGGGCTTCGGAAGATGCCTTCCTGGAGCTTCTTAATGGCCACCTTCCTCCACGTGCGGCGGAGTGAGCCTAATTGATAAAACCAGGCTGGATGTGGGTCAGGGAGAAAGAAGGTACAGATTGGGGGTGACACCGTCCTTAAAGCCGCGGTTTCTGCAAAAAATAAGGGCGCGAGTCCCGGCTCCGGTTGGTTTGCTGCCTGCGGCAACTTTGTTGCCCATCGTATGCACACTCTTCCGTGTAGCGGTGCGCGTGTGTTTGTGCGATATCGAATTACCCAAACCTGATTAGTCTTTCCTTAGTTTGGCTTGCCGAGTCATCAACCGCACGCCCCGCCGAGCCGCCGCTGATCGCGTGCCCTGGTAAAAGAAAACTAAGGAAGGAAGGCACGAAGGTTCGACCTCATATGCCATAAATTAATGACGATGGGTTGCGGTCATCAGGAATTTGCCTCGAAGGAAAGATATATGCTGGTATTTTTCCTGAATTCACCTCGTCGAATTTTAGCGGAAGCTGAAGCTCTAAATCATCTTTACTCGATAACAAGACCCTGTGCAACGCCTCTAATTATGTTTGATGTCCTTTTGCGGGCCGCCTCATTTAACGTGCGAGCGTGAGCGCATTCCCCCAACTCAAGAAGTCATCCGTGAGTTACTCCTGCATTATCAAAACATCGCACGGATTTATTAAGCGAAGAGCCCTTATCGTTCAGATAACATAGAATAAAAAAGACTAGTGCTATGCATACACAATTACTGGTTTAAGTCTCTTGCTCATGATACACACGCGCATTTAGTAATGGAATACTTCAGCCAACTTTACGGCTAGTGTTGTGCAAATAATGTAGGTCATGCATGCCTCTTAAAAGCTGAGATCCTCCGTCGGAGCCAACGCCAGTTACTTATGTAGTGATTCCTCCTTGCACGCGCCTTTTATTTAATAAACTATCTGCACATACTTAGTTACTCGCGAAGTGCCGTTACAGGTTGTGGTGTCTACCGTCCATATAATTACTCCATGCACAGACAAATCACACATACAAAAAAAAGAGCTCTGCGGCGCGTGTCGTCACGGGCTGCTGACGCGAGCAGCGACGAACGCGTCATCACGAGGCTTCCGAGGATTTCTAGCGCAAAGCCAGGCGCCGACGCCGCCAAGGCGCGCCCTTCGCATTCCCCGCGCGCATCTCGAGTCCCAGTCGACCACGGCAGCCGGTGCAGCTTATGAACGCTGGGCTCGCTGTCACCCGTGTTCGGGTTATGTTCGGGCGCTGTGCCGGCGGCTTGCTGCCATCCGACTCTCCCCTCCTCTCAGCCAACCCGTCGTCCTACTCCAGGACGCGGCAGGCTCTAGCCAGCCGAGCTCAACACAGCCACGTCGCAAGCACTGCGTCGTTCGGTCGAAAACTTGTCTCGCTCGACGCGCGTGCCACACGGCAGCCGCGGTAATCCAGAACGGGAGGGAATTCCAGTTTTCCGTCGACACTCTATTAAATTCCTCGCCCCGCGCGAGAGGCTCCCTGGAAGAGGAAGGGGGAATAATACTTGGGACGACGACCTTTCAACTACGCCGGCGCTTGGCAATTAAATTGAATCTGGTCAGTGGTGCGCGCATGCGCGGAGCTCGGGAACAGTTTGACCCCCCTCCCCCCCGCCGGCTATTCGCGCTTTCGCCGCGGGTCGGCTGCATCCGCGAGACAGCGTGTATGACATAAAAGCCCCACGTACAGGCGAGGCTGAAAGGGGGAGCCGCGAAACGGTGGAGAGGAGGTTAAGAACGGGTGCAGGAAAATGTAAGCGCGAAACAGCGTTATGTACGACCTACAGTTGATCCGGGTGGCGAGATGATGGGGAGAGGTGAAGGAGAAATGCAGCTGGGAGAAAGGGGAAGTCGGGCAATTCTCAATGCTGCGAAAGCCGTCGTCCTGTGAAAACTGCACAGACCTATCACATTGTTCGTTTGACAGAAAAAAAATATATACGGTGATGCTAGCGGGCCATACGTGCCTAGGTCATGCCTAATTGATGCGTCCGCTCCATCGTTCAGCTCCTTCCTCCAAACAACATTCACTTTTCACCCATTGCTCCACATTCAGAGACGGCCGTTTGGCCAATCTGTGCCTTCTCGTCAAATTAGATTCGAAGGCGGCAGCAGCGTCGAGCGGAAGTGCCTCCGCGTTTGCCAGTTTGTGCTTCCGCGAGTGCTACAAAGCCGCGGCGCGATTGAACCGTGAACAACGCCGGCGAGAGTTCGGGTCCAGAGAGAAATGGCTGTAATTAAAACGCGATACGTGCCGCGCGCTCTAGACGATGCCTGCGTTCAGCCATGTGACGTCTCTACGATTTCGCGCCGAGCGCAGGCCGAGCTGAACGAATGAAATATGAAGACGGGGAGAAGAAAATGATTTAGTTCGCGAGAAGAGGTGGGAAAAGGACGCAAAATTGAAAGGGGCGAGCGACTGGGGGATAGCCACGCGGGATGTAAGCCTAAAATTGAGCCGACAAGCTTCGCTGACTCCCAAAGCGAAGAGTTTCGTCGGACAGTTTCGCTCAACCGAGCTGGGACTTCGGAAACGAAGTCCCATCCTCCTCCTCTGTCCTTGGAATAGGATGAACTCAAAGGAAAGGGTCGCTGGCTACGCATGAAGGATCTGGAGCAAGTGTCACTCACTCGAAAGGGTAAGGCAGCGAGGCGGAGACCAAAGGGAGCCCAAGGCAGTAGATTGTGGAGACTGTGTATCCTGGACTGACGAATACCACTGGCACACACTAAGGCGCACTCTTTAGTTCTGATACCAGTGAACAGAATGCAAGTTAATCTTAGGACAGTATAAACAAAGCTATTATAGACCAACCAACATTTTTTTCCAAACTTACTGCTCATTCAGGCTCAGGCTCATCAAAGTCTGACTAAGGTCGTATCATATGGACGCTCTTGGTCTCACTCATACTCGCGAAACAACGGACTAAGTCACACTTTCGCAATCACGGTCTCCGACTCGTTTAGTGCTACCGGTTGACGAACTCGGTTGGAGACTCGAGATCACTCGTCTTTGTCAGGCTCACGACTCAAACTATCTTGAATGATGTGCACTCTACGGTCACGAGTTTACCCGAATTCGGAATCACTATTTTTTTTAACACGAAAGTGTTTTGTGCCGGGGTCCACCAAGACTCCCATGACGCATTTCCGTCACGGAAGTACGTCAGCAAAATAAATACAATCAGATGGCAAAGAAAAAAATCTATTAGAAACAGTTCCGTTGACGGGAATTGAACCCATGACCTCTCGGTCCACGACCGTGGCTCGCGGGCGTTTAGCCCACTGAGCTACAGCCAAACACATTGCGGAAGCGACATGAACGCGCCTTTTATCTTTCACACTTGCCTCTCACAGGGACCTTGGATAGATGGACGCTATGAGCGTCCCCTTTATAACGGGGCGGTGACATCTGTGCCACCAGGCTGAAAAACAAACAAACAAACAAACAAACAAACAAACAAAAAAACACGCGCCGTTGTAACGACTGTCCCATTCGGCGCGTTTCCAATGCAAGTTTCATTTCGTCAACGTTTTATTACAACGTGAGGTGGCGGTTTTAGCGCAAGCCTCGCTCATAGCATCCATCCACATCGACAAATAGCCAGGCAGTGGGAGGCATGGCTTGCGCACGAGGACAAGCAGAGCCAAATAGCTTTGCTTGACCAGGTACAGCGAGCCGCTCGTGCCAGCGGAGCCCTGGACTGAGGGCCCGACCAAACTGCCTGCATTTTATTTTATTATTTTTTTTCCGAATAAAGTTTCCTCCTCCTCTCCGACGCTCGCCTGGCTTGAGTGTACTAGAACTCTAGCCTGGCTGTCGCACCGCGTTCGCTGCTCGCCCTGCAAGAAGTAACGGCCTGGCTAGTGGGAAGACACGACGCGCGTAGCGTTTATCTTCGCATTTCACGACGCTTTGAAGGAGTGCATATCGAGTATCAGTGTTTATTATGTGCTTGTTGATGCCTTCTTTGCGCGGAATTCACCATATGCCGAGTCCACGTATATGTTAAGAACTTCAGCTAACTCAAGGGTTAAATCATGATCGTGGGCGTTTGTCGTCGGTACGGAGATGTGCCACTAGGCGGCAACGTGAGTGCGATGCGTCCACATCAAGCGGTGCTATATCTGCCAAACGACAGTCGACATTGTACAAGCTCTCATATACCAATGCACTATAAACAGTGAACTACTTCTGTGACGACACGTTTCACTTTCGTGTTATACCGATTCCTATGACGGAGGGATCAACCAAGCATCTTTTTTTATAAATAATGCTGTCTCGATTTCGAGACATAGCAGGAGTGGGTACATATTTTAGTGCAAACAGCAAAAGAAAGAAACGCTAAGATTTTACAAACAGATAAAGATATGATATGCTTACATAACTGTACAACAAAATCTTTCATCAGGTGCGAGTACAGATGTTGATGGAAATACAGAAAAAGAAAAAGACAACTGCTAAGACAATGCAAACAGATTAAAACTAGATAGGTATTCATAGTTTCTCAACGAACTCATCATGAGTCAATGCACAAAGCGAACCATCCAAGTTGTTGCAGGTTTCAACAGTGAATGGAAAAAGCGAAAATTTAAAACATTCAGTATGTGTCCTGAGACGGATAATGTTTAGTCTGTGGGTTTGCCTAGTGACACGTGTATTAACGGGTACAAAAGAGAAGGGTGCCTGAACATCGGATGGCGTGTAGACGATCTTGTGCAGCAAAATTACGCGTTCGCATTTGCGCTTCTGCTCCAAAGTCTGCAACGATAAGATGTGAGCATGTGACGAAGTGAGAAGCTGCGATCATAACGACCGAAGATGAATCTGATAGCTTTTTTCTGGATTGATTCTAGCTTCATTATGTCACCCGTTAGGTGAGGAGACCATACAGCTGAAGCGTAATCTAGTATCGGACGAACTAGTGATTTGTAGGCAGTCAGTTTACATCCCAACGTTGCATTTTTTAAAGTTCGCTTTACGTAACCAAGTTTTCGAAGCACTTTTGCAGAGATATGGTTGATATGGGCATGCCATTTTAGGTTATGCGAAAAAAATCACAGCATATCCACGGGGTGAATGATGATGAGTGGGGCGAAGCTACGGAGGGAATCATCTGTAAACCGTGAAACTCTTCCGTGAAATGCGCCCAGTACATAATATAAAGAGTGTGAAACATCGTGTATATATTAAACATCAAACTTTTATTGTACTGTTGGTTTACGTGGTCCCTTCATTATCACTTGTGATCGGTGAAATGCAAGGAAGAAGTCCGCTCCCGAGCGAAAGAGCGCCAAGAGCGACCGCATTCCCCGCTCGCCCTGTGCGAATTAAAGGCAAGGCTAGAGGGAAGACAGGACGCGCGTTCCACGACGCGAGGTCGGTAGCATGCCCAACGAAAGCCAACGGAACGCGATCGTGCAAGTGCTCCGGCTTCGCATCGCCTCATGGTTCCATTTAGCGTCCCAAAACCAAATATATTGCTCAAGGTGTGCCTTGCGTTTTTCGTAGAAATAATTTCTTTATCATGTACATTAAGACGAAAAGTTGAAAGCTCACTAGAGTGTATCGCCCGCAAAGTATGTCTTTTAGTGTGATTTAACTCTCGTACAGCAGGGTCCTCGCGCCGTTGCCGGTCCACCTCGCCCGTTGACGATCGGGCGAGGTGGCTACATACAACTACTACTACTACACTTTAAGAAAAACATCTGGCGTTCTTTCGTTCTGCTTTTACAAAACATCTGGGTCTTTCGTTGGTTTATTTCATCAATCAACGGCGTTTTGAACAAAATTTTTATTGTTTAATCACGCACAGGAGAAATCTCACCAGGCACTACTTTGGAGGTAAACAATGGCTGCTAATGGGAATGAGAGACAGAAGAAGTCGGCTTTTAGCTAACACTTACACTTCTACTTCTACTAACGTTTCCTACTGGAACATGCCAATGGCTGCTAATGGGGAATGAGAGACAGAAGAATTCGGCTTTTAGTTAACGCGCACGCTGCGAATTTTTTATTGTTCAACAACGCACAGGAGAAATCTCCCACCGGCACCACCTTGGAGGTCAAAGCGTAAGACTTGTTACGGACTACTACGACGATGACGACTACGAGGGACGAACGGGTGCTGCCTTAAGGAGCTTCGCCCCTAAAAATGACACCCAGATATTTGAAGTCACTGACTTGGGACAAGTAACTACCGTTGGCATTGTAAGAGTAATTCAGCGGCTTCTTTTAAGGGCGAAGCTCCTTAGGGTGTGGGTCGTTCCCTCCTCTGTAGTACTAGCATGCAGCCACCTCGCCCGATCGGCGCAACGGGCGAGGTGGATCGTTAACGGGCGAGCGCCGATGGACAACGGCGCGAGGACCCTGCCGTACGAGAGTTAAATCACACTAAAAGACATACTTTGCAGGCGATATACTCTAGTGAGGTTTCAAATTTTCGTCTTAATGTACATGATAATGAAATTATTTCTACGAAGAACGCAAAGCACACCTTGAGCAAGATGTTTAGCTAAATGGGACCATGAGGAGATGCGAAGCCGGAGCACTTGCACGATCGCGTTCCGTTGGCTTTCGTTGGGCATGCGCCCGACTTCGCTTCGTGGAACGCGAAGAGGAACGCTGCGCACGTCGTGTCTTCCCTCTAGCCTTGCTGTTAATTCTCACAGGCCGAGCGGGAAGGCGGTCGCTCTTTCTTGGCGCGCTTTCTCTTTCGCTCGGGAGCGGACACTTCCTTGTATTTCACCGATCACAAAGCGGGGATAATGAAGGGACCACGTAAACCAGCAGTACAATAAAAATTTGATGTTTAATATATACACGGTGTTTCACACTCTTTATATGGTGTACTGGCCGAATTTCACGGAAGAGTTTCACGGTTTACCGATGATCCCCTCCGGAGCTTCGCCCCACTCATCATCATTCATTCCGTTGATATGCTGTGATTTTTGTTACCGAAAGTCATGCCGACTGTTTTGGTAAAACTTATTTTCATTTGCCACATACCACTCCATTCGCAGAACATTGAAAATATCTTGTTTAATTCTTGTTGATCACTAGCATCAGTAACAGTGTGGTAGAGGACACAGTCATCTGCATATAGGCGCAACTTAACGTTGGTGTTATTAATAACACTTACTACATCATTCATGAAAATGACAAATAACAGAGGTCCCAGCACTGAACCCTGAGGCACTTCAGATGGGACTGTCACCAATGAAGAATGCGTGCGATTAAAAGTTACGAACTGAGATCTTAAGTGTAAATAGTCAGTGATCCAGTCTATTAATTTAGACCCTTTTAATATTGCTCGCAGTTTACATAGAAGCTTTTCGTGGCAGACCATGTCAAAAGCTTTCGAATAATCAACGAAAATGGCGTCTAGTTGTTCGTGACTATTGAGTGCAGAAGCGATGTCGTGTGTAAACTCAATGAGTTGCGTGACGGTGGAGAAACCAGAGCGAAAGCCGTGCTGGCTTTGTTAGAGAATATTGTCGAAAGTTAAGTGCTGTACAATATGCTTGTGAATAATGTGTTCAAGAAGCTTACAGCAAGTCGAAAAAAGAGATATTGGTCTATAATTTGCTATAAGCTGCTTATCACCAGATTTGAATACTAGAACGACGCTGGCAATTTTCCAAGCTTTGGAAACAGTAGAAGTGTCCAAAGATTTATTGAAGATCACTGCAAGGTAATGGGCATTCCATTCTGAGTATCTCTTCAAAAACAGTATGCTACAATATGCTGATCATCACCATCCACGTTATTAGAACTATGACAAATAATTAGTTAAGAACAACTTGTGCTGAATCACAAAGAAGAGGAAATGGATAGAAAACAGAAGCAAGGATTTTTTTGTGTAAATAGCCTAATAATTTAACAGTCATATTTTAGAAAATTTCCTCCGGCAGCGCATACATGATGGCACGGTTATGCTCGCTTGGGCATAAAGTTATTGTGCATTATATTTTCTGAACTTTCTCTTAACTCCGCAAATTAATGTTTCATTCGAAAATGCATTCTACATTCAAGTATTTTTCTGACTGCGCGAAGCAGCAAGAAAAACACTTTCTTACTGTGGGCTAGAGATCGTCAATTATATACCCCCAAACATTTTATCATAAATTCCATCGACCACGGGACACCTTTGAGATAATTTTTCACTGCGCATATAGTGACTTTCGCACCATCCACGTGCATGTAATTTGCTAAAGCTCATTACTTTTGCGTTTCGTGCTAACTCAGCGAGCTGCCCGCTGGTAAGCACGTAAGCACTGCATCGCGTAGATATATATCGGAGGAAAGATTATTCCGGTCGGCTGGCAGTAGCGCTGCATAATAATTGCATGTCTCAAGAGAGGGACACGAGGAAGAGGAAATGCCTCAAAAGAAACCTTGAACCTCCGAACCGGTCATGGTTATCCAAACTAGAAACGCTGAGCGGAAGCTATCAGTACTGATGGAACAGGGAGGTCCCGTGTCTTTTCATAACGGCGATACGAAATCAACATTGTAAAGCGATGACAGGAAAAATTTAGAAGAAACACATAGCTACGTTGAAGCCGACAAGCAGCAACACATTTACACAAGTTAGACAATAGCTTCTGCCGCGCTAATGAACCATTAACTGCATATACGGGACATCTTTAATGGCATATGTGGACTGAATTGAGTAGCACGTAACAAGTGGGCAACGGCATAACTAAGTAAGCGCTTCGATTGCGCGAGTGCTAATGCATTACAACTCGCGGCTCATGATTACATCCGTTAGAACCTATTTTGCATCGCCTGCGGCATGAATAGAACATGAGATAGCGGAAATGAAGCGGCGCGTGAGCGAAATGCGATGTTATACACGTTTTCAGTGAGAAGAAAAGGTGAGGGAAAGAGTGTATGGAGAAAGAGGGAGGGTGGATTCGCGCTAGCTTTGTATCACGGATGTCGGTTCCATTAAAACTGGCGCTTTCATTCCTTCCTTATTTGCCTGTAGACTATATCAAACGAAACAAGAGGACTAGTAAAGGCGGGCATGATTAGGTTGAAGCAGCGCACGCAAAATGTCATTTCGGGAAGTGCACTGGCGACGGCGTTCCGCTCATTTGCATTCAGGGCTTCACATATCCCTT
Source organism: Rhipicephalus sanguineus (assembly GCF_013339695.2). Classification (NCBI taxonomy): domain Eukaryota; kingdom Metazoa; phylum Arthropoda; class Arachnida; order Ixodida; family Ixodidae; genus Rhipicephalus; species Rhipicephalus sanguineus. Next base: position 39,756,657 of record NC_051177.1, read on the forward strand.
TTCAGAGCGATATTGCTTAAGTAGCGCACTGGAATCGACTAAAGGCGCTTCCGGCTTTCTCCAACGCCAAGTCACTCCTTCAAACTCACTCGGCCCCCCACCCTGAAGCCCCAGAACACCCTGAAGAGCATCCCTTCACCATCCATACCTCCTCCCCTCCTCTGGTACTTGCGATGCGCCAACTTTCGCTTCCCCCGCCAGGTTTCTCCTTTCTCATCTCTACATTGCGCCCTCTTCATTACGCCTCCCTCCACCGTATACCCTCTTCCCTTACGCCACACAAACTCACCCTATCATCTCCCCAACAAAGGAGGCGTGGCTTGACTTCCAAAGTGCGGGCGGCCCGCACTGAGGCACGGGGTCACTTTACCCTAAAACGTCCTGATCCAGCACCCTACTAAAAGCGTACATTAACGACTCTCGTAAATTATAGTCGCATCTGAAGGACACCGGGGGAGGGGAGGAGGGAAAGAAGGAGATGACAGTTCAGCCTCTTCCCAGTTGTGACGTGGCCTTATTAATATTTAATTGAAGCAAAGAGGTCGCCCGCAACTTCTTCGCTCGGCGAGTGGTCCTTACCTAATGAGAAAGCGCACTACGAAACCCGCCGTCTTCCAAGTTTACGCTCGCATTTAAGGCAAGACGGTTTTGTGGCTTGACTACAGAACAAGTGCTACCTAACGGGCATACAAGTGGAAGGGCTGCTTTCTTCGAACACGCCAGATGATCGCATTTCTCTTCTCGAGTCTAAACTTCGGAACACGAACGTTCCCGAAACACATCTGTACTTGTACAAACTTTTACATCGCAGACTCGCGCTGAAGTGCGTGCATCTGTTGGACATCGTGCGATGCGAGCAGCGACAGGCGAGCGTAACGCATCGCGTGCTTCGCTATGGCGTGTTCGTGGGCGCCATTTTCGTGCTGCTTGCTGGTCGCATCAATGTTAGACGTGCCTGGCGGCGCTTCTCAAGTAGGCGATCATACTTTTGCGTGCAGCGTGACACGAAGCGACGTAGACATGTTGCGCAAGAAAACAAGGATAGTAGCAAGAAAAAACAAACAAACAAAAGAAAGGGAAGTACCTAACGCACTTCAGAAACAACGTACATTTTAGCATAGCAGCATAGTAATGAAACCAGGGCTGTGTCCTCGCGATAGTTTCGTTTCCTTTTTATTTTGAGCGGTGCATGCGCTCGGAGAAAACAGCGTTCCCTCTCGCATGCAATGTCTACGTCTCTCTTTTTTATGTCCGCGAAGAAGAAAACATTCAAGTTATCCCTTAAAACGATCATCACGTTTCTCACTTGTATTTCTGCTTTAGAAGCAAAGACGTTTCGTTTCCATAGCAGCGTTCCTGTTTATTATATAAGCCGTGTTTTGCTGAATTGATTGTCTGTCTGATCGGCCAAATGTTTCGAGCTTTCACTCTACCTTGCGAACGGTGCGCGAACGACAGAACATGTTCATATATCTTATTGTTGCAGCAACGAAAGAAATAAGGGGAATTTAAGGGCTGCTTTTCTTTGTTATACACAACAGCAATGACAACCAACAGACAATCAAGCCAAGGAACGTGTAGGGGACGTTATCTGTAGTAATTATGTAAAGAATATGAGTTGGAAGAAAGGACAATTTGCCGCCAGCAGGGACCTTCGAATAACAGATCCGATGCTCCACCAATTGAGCTACGGCGGCGGTCGTCCTTCCGCACACTTTATCAGCTATATCTGTGCAGTTTCAGCGCCGCTCGTATCATGACGGCGAGTGTGTACACTGTTATTTTGCCTGCTGGCGTCACGTAGCACGTGATCTTGTGATGAGTTGGCAGCTGACCAATAATCCGTCGCATACTACCTGGAGGCATCAAGTATGCCAGAACGAGACCCTCGCAATGAATGAACGAAAGAAGGCGAATATTAAAGGCTCGTTTTCTGGCTTAGAAATTGGTGCAGCTGTACGCTGAAAGCGGATCACATGGAGATTTTACAGCAGATATTACCTGTTGTTTTTTTTTTTCCTGTGTGGGTGAAGTCTGTTAACGTATAGAGAAATGTTAGCTATAGTAGCGCCTGGTAGGCCAATTCATACTTGGGGAAGGAGTAGGGACGTAACTCACGCATAGCCGTAAACGCTTGTCTTACCCAGTCGGCCTCCATTAAGCGCTTTCATGGCTTTGTTAGTATTCAAAGTTCTTCGGCCTCATAACCAGGATCATCGCATTCAAGGAGAGTCCGTGACTCGCACGCGGAGCATATTGCCAGGAATGGTATATGGCGACTCATAATGTGCCATCTAGCTTCATCACATCCATTGTCAGCCGACCGCTTCGGCGTGGAGCGCATTAGCGTTAGTGAATGTGGCGCCTCAACCAAAGGCTGACGTTGTTTCACTGCGGTAGTGTCCGCATGGCAGGCGAAATCATCCAGCAAACACAACAGCGACTTGATGAAACACGTCCAAATTCAAGGCAAAGGTGTGAGCGAATGGGCGAGTGAAGTATCGGAAGAGAATGCGCCCGAGCTGACTACATACCTCAGAGAGAAGGCAATACAAAGGAGGATCGAAGCTGCTCTCAGACAAAAATGTTGCTTTGTCTTTTCCATTTGCGGTCCTATAAACAAATAAACTTTCGTGTAAAAGAAAATAGCAAAACATGAGAAATGCCGTGTTATTAATACTGGATTTATTTACATCTTAGTTTTCTAAATGACATCAGAAGGCACGATGAATCAGAGGTGTCGAAATTCGCACTTTAATTTGAAACAGTACGTCCAGCAGACATCTTAAGACTGCAGCTAACAGTGCGAAACAGGTAGACGAGGAAGCAAGAAGTGGACAACATCGTCTACTTGCTTTGTGCTGTTAGCTGCAATGTATCTACACAAACTCGCGCAGTTTTTCATCTTAAAGGGATACTAAAGAGGAACAATGAATCGGTTTAGATCGATAAATTGGGCTCTGAGAACTTTAATGTCGTTAATCTCGCCATGATATGTTCATTAATAGAGGATAAAATCAAGTTCAAAGTTTCATTTTTAAATTTCGCGCCGAAATCTCCCGCGTGACGTCACGAATTTCAAAGTGTATTTATTGAAGGAAAGAAGTGTTAATTTCAAGGGCTCGTTTTCTTTGTTATACACAATATTAATGAGAACTAACAGACAATAATGCCAAGGAAAGTATAGGGGATGTTTTTAGTAATAAATGTAAGGTAATTGTGAAGAAAGAAAAGTGGACGAAAAGATAGCTTGCCGCGGGCAGGGACCGAACCTGCGACCTTCGAATAACGCGTCCGATGCTCTACCAACTGAGCTACCGCGGCGGCCATCCCCCCGTCCACTTTATAGGGTATAGGTGTGCATTTAAACGTGGGAGCGTCGTGGGAGCCCTTGAAATTAACACTTCTTTCCTTCATTCATAGCGAGGGTCTCGTTCTGGCAGACTTGATGCTTTCAGGTAGTATGCGAGGGATTATTGGTCAGCTGCCAGCTCGTAATAAGTTCACGTGCTACGTGACGCCAACAAGGCAGAAAAAGAGTGTTCCACACTCGCCGTCATGGCTACTGGCGGCGCTGACTGACGCTCCCACGTTTAAATGCACACCTATACCCTATAAAGTGGACGGGGGCATGGCCGCCGCGGTAGCTCAGTTGGTAGAGCATCGGACGCGTTATTCGAAGGTCGCAGGTTCGGTCCCTGCCCGCGGCAAGCTATCTTTTCGTCCACTTTTCTTTCTTCACAATTACCTTACATTTATTACTAAAAACATCCCCTATACTTTCCTTGGCATTATTGTCTGTTAGTTCTCATTAATATTGTGTATAACAAAGAAAACGAGCCCTTGAAATTAACACTTCTTTCCTTCATTCATAGCGAGGGTCTCGTTCTGGCAGACTTGATGCTTTCAGGTAGTATGCGAGGGATTATTGGTCAGCTGCCAGCTCGTAATAAGTTCACGTGCTACGTGACGCCAACAAGGCAGAAAAAGAGTGTTCCACACTCGCCGTCATGGCTACTGGCGGCGCTGACTGACGCTCCCACGTTTAAATGCACACCTATACCCTATAAAGTGGACGGGGGGATGGCCGCCGCGGTAGCTCAGTTGGTAGAGCATCGGACGCGTTATTCGAAGGTCGCAGGTTCGGTCCCTGCCCGCGGCAAGCTATCTTTTCGTCCACTTTTCTTTCTTCACAATTACCTTACATTTATTACTAAAAACATCCCCTATACTTTCCTTGGCATTATTGTCTGTTAGTTCTCATTAATATTGTGTATAACAAAGAAAACGAGCCCTTGAAATTAACACTTCTTTCCTTCATTCATAGCGAGGGTCTCGTTCTGGCAGACTTGATGCTTTCAGGTAGTATGCGAGGGATTATTGGTCAGCTGCCAGCTCGTAATAAGTTCACGTGCTACGTGACGCCAACAAGGCAGAAAAAGAGTGTTCCACACTCGCCGTCATGGTTACTGGCGGCGCTGACTGACGCTCCCACGTTTAAATGCACACCTATACCCTATAAAGTGGACGGGGGGATGGCCGCCGCGGTAGCTCAGTTGGTAGAGCATCGGACGCGTTATTCGAAGGTCGCAGGTTCGGTCCCTGCCCGCGGCAAGCTATCTTTTCGTCCACTTTTCTTTCTTCACAATTACCTTACATTTATTACTAAAAACATCCCCTATACTTTCCTTGGCATTATTGTCTGTTAGTTCTCATTAATAAAGTGTATTTATTGTATTTTGGCGCCATTGGCTCAACAGAATTACCAAAAACTTGGTATGTTAAACCTAGGGCCCCCTCAGAGGACAATGTACTTCATTTATACCGATTAGGAACTACGTAGTCCCTAGTAGGCGCCGTCAAAACATGTGACGTCACGGTGAATGGTGCGGAAAATTCAAGGTGGCGTCGCCACCTACATTTTGTTTTGGCGCGTTTTCTCGCTTACTGAGCGTCTTCTCGCAGCAAGCGTGGTGTTTTTGGTATCATGAAAGAGTACTTCACTAATACGAGAAAAATCGTTCTGCTCTTTAGTGTCCCTTTAACACTGTAAACCTACTGCTGGTCCGAAGATCGTGGGGATCGAGTCCCGGCCGCAGCGGCCACATTTCGATGGATTCGCAATGCTAGAGGCCCATGTATCCATGTTCAGGTGCATGTTAAAAAAATCCCACCTCGTCGATATTTCTGGAGCCCTCCACTACGGCGTCTCTCGTAATCATGTCGTGCTTCTGGGACGTTAAACCCCAGGTATTATTATTATTATTATTATTATTATTATTATTAATATTATTATTATTATTATTATTATTATTATTATTATTATTATTATTATTATTATTATTATTATTATTATTATTATTATTATTATTATTATTATTATTAATCTCTTCTCTCTCACACTTACTTCACCATTTCTCGCTCTTAGAACAGCAGTATCGCTACTTATAAGTGCCTGTAGATTTGAGGACTGAAATCCTTAAACATACACATTGCACTTATGTTCAAAAAAGCTTGCCTGCATTGCTGACCATATAGCGAATCACTTTACATATATTGTATAAAGAAAAAAAAACCGCATTTTCACTCACACAACCGAAACAGAGGACACATTCGCAGCTTGAGAAGCGAAATGTTCGAGGGAATAAAATACTCGAGGGGACCTAAATTCGCACTCTCAGCAATTCTTCAATATTTTTTTTCCTTGATAACAACAAAACTCATGTTTCTCTTTCACCACTTTGTGTGAACACCGTCTCTGGAGGCAAAAAAAAAAAAAACGTTCCGTGGGCGTACACACACAATATTTCACGACATCAATTTGCCATGCGCAACAAACAACCAGTTGTTTCTTGGGGGACGGCTAATGCAGTGCTGCGAGACAGCGATCGTCCATCAGTGGGCGATCTATCTTCACTAAAGAACACGACGCTACACCACCATAACGAGCATCTGCGTTTGCGTTTCTTCTTTTTTTTCTTTCTTCCTGGTTTCATGATCAATCTCAGCACTCAAAAATAAAAACTCTGAACAAGTCGAGAGTTTGTAGACAGCCCCGCAAGACGTAGGAAGGACTCAATTCTGGGATGTCGTCTCAAGAGCAGCGGTTCGAGTGAAGAGGAGAGAAAGAAATTCTTGGAGCTCTACAAGAGCAATCGTTAAGAGGCCCTGGTAGCAGAGTCGCAAAAGTTTGTTTACCCCCGTTCATTGCTCTCTACTTCACGTCGAAAGTCCCACGCAACGAACTACGCTAAACCACGGATAGGGGACTGTCATTTCCGGTGCTCAAAAAGCGGAAAACGGAAGCTCATCATTGTTCCGCACGAAAGGTTCTTTTTTTTTGAAAACTGGATGCCACTAGCAAGTCATTACCGTGCTGCACTGTTCATTGAATGTTACTAGCAGTAATGGTGTTCTACATTTATACGTGTCATAGCCCGACTTATATCTGTCGGCTGAATTATGAAGGCGGCACACGTGTGCTAAGATTACGTACAAGAGCTTCTAGCCTTCGTACAGCCCTTTTGAAGCAGATCACACGCTGCCTCTCGTTTCCTGCCCTGTTTATAGCGTGGTACCCTTAATCGCATTTCTTACTCACAAATGATAACTTTTGTAAACTCTGTCCCTGTCTACTAATCAGCTGTTTGCGTTAAGATTAGTCACGCACAGACTACGCAAGATTACCACCTTGATACACAGTTATATACGATCTCTATACTTCTACCTTAAATGAAGGAAGTTCACACTGCAACACTTTATGTAGGTATGTGATGATAAATGACAATGTACATACCTTACACTGAAAATTGAGCCTCATTGAGACTCAGACAAGAGGTAGAAAGCTAGAAAGCTAGAGTGCTTGCAGGGTCTCGAACAAGCTTCTCCTAATGAGAAGCCAAGTTCACAACACTTCTTACACCAAGCAGCGGCCTCTGATTGGCAGGCACTCAAGTACTGTGATACAACAACAACAAACAGAACGTTTATGAAGGAAGGTGACATTCGCGATCCATTTCAACGCTCGAACAGCACTAGAATCCAAGTGATTTTAGTGTTTATTTTAATATTTTTATGAGCAGTGTGTTATGACTAAGCAACGTTTGAAAGAACCACACACAGAGTGAAAGATTTGCAGTTTCAAGTTTCTGGCACCTCGTTAAATTGCGACGGAAAGTTAACCAGCAAACACGTCGCCAAGTGATGGCGTGTGCTGTCGACAGAGGCTATTTTTCATTACAGGCGATGACAGTGACTGCGGTGCTGTCACTTATTTGCCGCGAGCCAACAACGAGCCAGATTTCGACGAGGTAATTAGCTTTACTGCGAACAACTCCCCGAAAGTGCATCACATGTCGCGTGTCCTTTATAAGTACCTAAATTGCGCGGTTAAAGAGAATGTCAAGCCAAGTTTCTAGATTTAAAATCTGTTTATATTGCATGGTGGATCATAGTTGCCGAAAGCCCGTGCTTTGTGTGACAAGAAAAATGCGACTATAAAAGTCAGGTGGTGATGCTCCATTGAAATTCTAAGTATTTTAACACCAAGTATTTGAACACCAAGTAATTTCTGTTCCTTTATTTTCATAGCACTGTGGCCAAACTTTTCGTCAGTATTGAGGTGTTCTCAAGATGTAGCGTGAGCCGGTTTTTTATTTCGTTGTTTCGGAAACTCCATCTAAAGAGCTCATTTCGCAGAAATTCCGGCGTCGGCGTCAGTTGGTCGCGAAAAATCATCATCTTGTTCGTTACAGAAAAATTGAGAAAGATGCCAATAAAATAAATAATAAAAAACTTCGGTTTGAATGAGAATCTAACCCAGGCCATCTGAACTGCTAGCAGGTCTTCTTCCTCAGAGCCACAGTATTGCTTGAAACTGCTTCGGAAGAAAACACGATATTAATGTCATGTAGTCGAAGAAGTCTTCTTAACGCATTTAATATTGTGTGGCAGAAGCGTGGAATCTCGCCGGTCGTCAAAACATCCGAATTGCTCAACGAGTGGACGTTTAAATCAGCAGCAGCAGCAGCAGCAAAAGCATCAACAAAGTCAGCAGCTGCGTAGGTTCGCGTGTTGCCTTACGGGCGCGTAGTGGGACTTTCGCTGATTCGCAAAAGGAAGAATTATGGCGTAGTGGGTACTTAACATCTGTACTTGCAGTAGGCATTCTAGGATCGTTTGAAACGGCCAATGTTACGTGCACAGATGATGGTTTTCTTCCGGCACGGTTGAGGCATGCACGGAGAACCGAAGCAGGCTAGCATTTGAGAAGGCGACGCGCACGGGGCCCGATTACGCTATCGCGTTCTACTTTTGAAGCCGAAGCTCAAGCGCGCTCCAAGTTTTTATCACTGTTTTTCTTGTTTTATTTTTTACAATTTTATTATCGCACATGTTGTATAAGGGCCGTAGTATTATTACATAGGCTAGCCAGTTATTCTATGTTAAAACAACCCAGTTTTGACGTTTGGGCTTTGGTGTGCTTTCTTACGTAGCATGGTTACCTAACAGAAAAGAGCGCTTTACCAGTGGCACAACAAACTTTTTCTTGGGCGTGGTGAGAGAGACGATGGCTTTTCTAAAGAAAACAATCACAACGTAGGATGAATTACTGATGTATTTGCGTTATTAATTAACTGGTTGGCTAATTTCAAAATATTTGTCTAGCGAGTGACAAACTATTCTTCAGAGCAATAATGCCTAAGCTCTCTTCAGAGAAACCAGTTGTCCGTAACAACTTCTTAGGAGAAAAAACACCAACACAAGAAACACCACAAGAAAGCGCTTTATCTTGCCGTCTACCTTGTGGTTCCGTTTTTCTGTGCTAAACATTATGGGAAAGTCGCTTCTCTGAAGAGAGCTCATACGTTATTGCTCTGCGCAGAAGTTTAGTCATTATTTGCGTAAATATTTGAAATTCAGATAACCAGGTAATTGTTGACACATATTAGCCAGTCGTTTATCTCACGTTATTGCTTTCTTTGATAATCGATCCTGTCCGAAGAAATACTACCGCCTCGATCGCCGTACCCCCAAAAATCCGTTTCTAGTGTGTCCTGTAAAGCGTGCTTTTCTGTTAGATAGATTTGTTATGCAAGTAAGCATACAAAGATCATAAGCATGGAAATTTGCTTGTGTTAATGTGGAACCAGTGGATAGTTTATTCAATAATGCTACTGACCTTATGCAACATTATAAGGAATAATAACATCTCACAAAATAAAAAAAAACGAAAAAATAAGCATAAAAAGAGGGCGTCTAAGTAGAGTTTCCAATGCTTTCTATGAAGAGCAGATCCTTCTTGTTGCTGGGGCTCGGATAAGCAGCTCTCGGTAGTATAAATAACATGTTTAAAACTTTCAACACGTTATAAAGGGCTCAAAAATTCGTCGTCGTCGTCATCATCCAGATCAGTCACAGCATCAACAAAGTATTCAGCCAGGCGTGCGTTTTGCCTTGCAGATGCGTATTGGGTAGTTCGCTACTTCGCAAAATGATTATTTCTGGCGCAGTGCGAAACTCACAATCATAGTTGCAGTAGACAGCAGACGCCCTCGGAGAGTTTTCAGTGGTCTCTATGAAGGCCTCTCCTTCAGCTTACGCTGGGGCTGTGCTGCATGTTTTTTTTCGCATTGGCTAAATATGAGCTCGCTTATGTGGATCGATACAGAAGATTAATTTTAAAAATATAACTACACCTGTAGCCACAAAGGCACGTTCCGAATTTCCTTCAGCAAAACACTCAAGTCAGCCAGGTGTAGTTAGTGTGTGAGGAGCACATTACAAGGCTGGAGAGGCTTTTGCGCTCTAAATTCCATATTTTCAGACATTGATAGCTACTTATAAGATAACAACCTTCAATAAAACTTTCATTTACACGTATAATACTACAAATAAGAGCTATTTTGGTCTTTATTGAAACATATAAAGAAAGAAAAGACATGTCTACATCTAAGCAGAAAACTGCAATGTGTTCAGACTCGTCAGCAGTGCCTACGATAACACGGCTCTCGACATCTTCAAAAGTGTATTTTACAAGGTGCACCAAGAAGACATTATTTTAATAGCTTTTTTGTTTGTTTGTTTTTTGTTTTTTGTTTTCACGCTCAAATGCCGTGCTCATAGTGTGTTCATATGAGCGAGGAAGCAAGAACAAAATACCTAAAGCACTTTTAATCCGGGAGCAATAGCCGAGGCAGCGGATTAAATTTTGCGTTAGCTAAAAAAAATATTACTTAATTCCTCCCGAAGTATAAAAATCCACTTGTCGTGCAAATCATGGAAGACGGTGGTCCTACAGACAAGATTATCTTCGTCAAATTTATTAGTTTCGCATCAGTGACACACGAGGAGCAGGTATATTATCGTTTCGAACGCAGAAGAGACTAAGACGGCTTTCAGCGCAAATGTATCAGACTGCGAGCCATTTTCATAAAGAACGCGCAATATCTTTATATCAGATTGCTTTTGTCCTACGTATTCGCCCTGCCTGCCTACAAGGAAGCCTAATGAAATCCGACGCGGTATCGTAAAGCACACAAAAAAAGGCAAAAACAGTACATTATACATCTCAGTAGATGGTTCGTAGGCGCTCCTTGCGAAACTCGTACGAGACCTTACTCTAATCCCGTGTACGTTGGCTTCGCATGCAGGAGGGACGAAGAAAATGATGTGGTAGGGAAGGGGGGGGGGGGGTAGGGTCGATGGAATCTACTTCACTCCGCCTAGGTAAAAAGAACACGATCGTTCTATTACTCTTAATTTTATTTCGTTGAGCCTGGGTACTATTCGTACGATATAGATTTCGGAATATGAAACTAGAACCTTGTAAAGAGATACGTTAGGCCTAATCAAGGCTATGTCTTGCCTTATATTGCAAGGCTTCCAAGTGATACGCTGCTCAAATAAAAAGAAAGGCGGTTTTACGCTCGCGAACAATGCCGGCGAAAGAGGAGTACGATGAAAGGGAAATTGGAGAGAAAGCAGCGAGAGTTGAAATGAAAAAGCAATAAAAGCTAAGCGCATTTCGCCTCTATTTACAGTGTCCACGTGCCGTAGAACCAAATTGTTTAATTGGTTTCTTTAGTTTTTACTGTCAGTACCAGTGAGCCGAACAAAACCGTTGTTTCATCGTAGAAGGACTATTAGAGCAGGAGGAAAGATGCCTAGGGGTAAAGCTAGGTATATTTTGTCAAGATGTGTGAAGTATGTTTTTTTTTTACACGTCGATACAAATATGTCTAATCAACAATACAGACAGATAGACAGACAATGAACTTTATTAAGATAGTCCTGAGGAGCACCGCAGCCGTTTAGGGCGGCAGCGCCGCGGGCCGCTCCCACGTGGGGACGGGGAGGCCAAGCCTCACCGCCGCGTCGTGGGCCCTCTGGATGGCCCTTAAATGGTGCAGTAGATTCGAGCTCCTTAGCTCGGAGCACCACTCTTCTTCAGTTGAGGCGTTGAGGGCCCCGTAAAGAGGGACACCGCCAGAGCATATGATCTAAATTGCTTCGCGCGCCGCAATCGGGACAGTGCGGTTCAAGAGCGTCCGTGTAAGAACCTAGGGTTGATGGACTAGGATAAGACCTGGTCTGCAGCATTCAAAGCGTGGCAGCCTGCGGCCTGGAGAGTTTCTCGTGCGGAAGAGGAAACGTTCGCCTTGACATCTGGTAGTGCTTAGAAGCCTCGTTGAATGTGAATAAAGGATCTCGAAAGACCTCCCGACCAGTCCCCGAGGTACCACCTCCGTCCAACCCGGCGCGGTGGGTTAACTCGCGCGCGCGGGTGTGGGCGGCCTCATTGAGGTTAGTCAGAGAGGATAAGTGCGACCCGAGATGAGCCGGAAACCACGTGATGGTGTGTGAGGAAATGACTCTGTCACCTAGCATGTGTGCGACCTCGGCGGAAACGGAACCTGATGCAAAGGCTCTAACAGCCGCGCGAGAATCGGTGTAGATTTGATGTCTATTCTCGTCAAGTAAAGCGAGAGTCACCGCGGCCTGCTCGGCTCTAGCCGGGGTCGTATTCGTGAGAGATGCAGAGTGCCACTGTGGTCCACTATGACGACCGAAAAGTTTGCCGATCTGCCGCACTGCGGAGTGCGGGTCAGCATGCGGACTGCGGATCATCGAGAATTTGTTTTAGTAAGGCCTCGCCTCTGGCCCTTCGCCTGCCTGCATTGTGCTGCGGATGCATGTTGCGGGGAAGCGGGAAAAGAGTTATACTGGCTCGCTACTCCCTTGTAAGGCTAAACTTGCATTCTTCCTTAAGAGATGGTTTAAAACCCAGAACCGCCAGAATATCCCTGCCAGCGGGCGAAGTAGACAGCCTGGCAACCTGAGCCGTATGCTGCGCCTCGATAATTTCCTCTAACGTGTTGTGAACCCCGAGCTGCATTACAGGTTTCGCTTGTTTTCTTTACACAGCGCCCTTAAAATGCACATATCCTCTTCAGACCCCGCGTGCATTAAAATGCACATTTGTTTTTTTCCCGTTTTCGAAATTCGCGCCACTATTAGAGCCAACATTATTGGTGCAATCGCATGCTCTATCATGTGGTGCCATCTGGTCAGCAATACAGGAAGCATACTACAGTGGAAGGTCCGTTTTCCCGCTTTGAAACAAGGCGTCATTCTCGTCTTCGACGTTCTGTTCACGGCGTCCAAGTAATTCACAAATTGCTCAATAATCATTGTGTCATATTTCTTAATTGTTGTTTAAATCTACTTAGGAAGGGTTGAGGGATAATTTCCGCACGTCATGTAACCCTAACGGCGAGTATTTTTGCTAGCACAAGCTGTTTTCTTGAAATGTGCATTATATTGCACACTCGGTCTCAATACGTGCTTTTTCCTGCGTATGTTTGCCAATCTGATGCGGTTCGTTACTGTTTGGTATTAAGCTTTGGCATTTGTTTCACCTAGGAATCAGCGATAAAGAAACGTGTTCTTGAGTCAATAACCAGCTACGACACCTCGGACCTAGAATTCTCATACGATGAGGCTGTCCCTTCCCCATTACCTGTTGCCGGAAGACAGGTATGGTGCAGAATTTCACAATAGGCAGTTTTCGAATAGCGTACGCTAAGTTAGCATTAGCGTTTGTGGCCCGCTATTTGCGTCACTTAACGGGAGCCCGCAAGCGGGAGAGTACGACGCATGCGCAGTTGCGCGAAAAGCCAACGCAATGCTTTGCGTACGCTACTCGAAAACTCCCTAATGAGTCACGACGGAAGCTGCTGAAAGCGAAGGTCGGGCCCATGCCTTCTGAGCCAAGAACTGCGCAAGCAAGCCACATTTCAGAGCTTGGGAACCAGGGATCCTCCTCGAGGTGCCGAAACAGAGGATATTCTCAGCGCAATAGGCGTGCGCGCGGGAGGGGGGGGGGGGGCAGGGGGCCGGCCGTCCCCCCCCTCTAGTCACCTAAGAGGGGGGGGGGGCGCCAAATCTGCCCCATACGTTGACCCCCCTAGTCACCTATGAGGGGGGTCGCAAAATCTGCCTCGTACATTGACTTAGTAGGGGGGGGGGGTTGCTGCGATGAACCTTCACCCCCCCTGATGGGGAACCCTGCGCACGCCTATGCTCAGCGCACAAAGTTCCGGTGCATCACGTGCAACATCGTTCTCTGCATCACATCCGCGCGAAACTTCTGCAGGCAGTTTCACAACAAATAAGCGTGCTTTTCGCGAGCAAATGTAAACATTTCGTTATAGGCAAGTGTCGTTCGTTTTCCGGGCATTGAGACCCAGTGTGCATTATAATGCACACACTGCTGCGCAAAAACTGTCTGCCGTACGGACGCAATTTTTTTCTGGTTTAATACAGCATGTGTGTGCATTCTAAAAATGTGTTTTGATTTCACCTGTGTAGCCACAAATTTGCTCAGGTCTCAGGAGGATATTGATGTAACCGAAATCTTCCTGTCCGCGTTCACTTGAGCCGTAAGAAACTTGGAAACTGAGCATTTATAATACTGTTCATCGTTTAAACTATTCGCTTATGATTGCTCACTCACACCAGAATATAGAAATGCTTAAATGTCCATAACCCACGACTGTTTGTCGTGCACGCTTATCTTGGTATGCTCTTGGGCGCAACGTGAAGTGAGAACTACGTGGTGCAGGCATGGCAATGAGGAATAATGGCACGACTGTTTGTTCATTTGTCGCCTAAAAAGACTGACTCATACCCACGAGGAGGACTGGCCACACTGACAATTATAAAAGGAAATGTAAACCCTATAAAACGTCAAAAAGAAGAAGAACGAAACGCGATGTAAATAAAAAGTGAAAGAGTTAAAAAATTTAAAAAGCCGTACGATAAAGATTGAAAAAATAAAAAATAATTGAAACAGGGAAAAAAGTTGGTTTCAGTGGTCAGTAGCACTAGCAGCGTACTCTTTCGGTTGCTAGAATGAATTTTTGCAGCGCAGTCATAATCGCAGTGCGGCTTGCCGCAAACTGATCGGCTTCAATGGACAACAGGCTAGAAGTAGTAAATGGTAAACCCAACCTACCGGTCGGCATTTCAAGAAACATTCTACGCAGTGAGGCGAAACAGCGGCATGATAGAAAACATGGTCTATCGTTTCCGGTTCATTGCGAACTGCACAGGGGTTAGTTGATGAGAAGCCAGATTTATGAAGGTAATAATTTAACCGGGGCACTCTACAGTGAATGCTTGTGAGGGTCACCTGTCATTGACGTGAAAGGCATTTGGTGGTGTTCCGTGGGAACCGTAAGTGCCGGTGCTCCTCTGGTTGTATGAGAGCTGTTTAGGTGTTTATTTTAATATAACAGATTTTTAACATCTTTCCGGTAATGAAAGAAAAAAGGGGTACTACATGTGACACCGGACCATCTAAAGACGCCGTAGCGAGTGAGTCAGCTGCTTCATTTAGAAAGATTCCAATATGCCCGGGGACCCATACCAACCGAACTTCTGATATGCTACATGGTACAAAGCTCGAAAATATTCGAAGTAGATGTGATTGTTTTGCGGATGTTAAATGCGTACAAACCGACAGGGCATCTGTAATAATGATAACTTGCGATTTTCAGAATTTAGTTTTTTAACAGCCAATGTGACTGCCATAAATACTGCAAGAAATATTGGGGTGAAGGCGGGTAGTCGGAGAGCAAATTGAGCTTTTGGGAGAAAATGCCCACTCCGGTCTTCCGGAGATATTGCGTTGCGTCCGTAGAAATTACAAAGTGAACAGGAAATTGACCGAGGTGGTCTTGAAGCAGACCTTCGAGGATACGCTTTGGAAGTAATTTAGCATTTTTTGGGAAAATGTCATCGAAAACTAAATTAAGCTTCAGCGAACACGGTATTGGGCAAGCTAAGCACGGCAGAGAAACTTGTAGGCCGATAATAGCCACTTGGCGAAAATGTCTTAGGCCTTCGATAACGTTGCCACGGATGCTTGAAGAATGAATCCGGAGATGCGATGGAAACTGCCTGGGAACGGGAGAGAGGCGCGTCGTAGAGCTGACCAATACACGACTAATACGTTAGAATTTCCAAACTTCGTTGACTTTCTTTCGACTAGAGGATAAAGGAAGCACAACCCCTGTTGTCACCCTGTTATCTTCGTCTAGCCTTCACCTCGACCTCTTCATCTACAGTTCGCGTAGTCATATTCGTCAAGTCGTCCTCTAGCCATCTTCACCAAGCATTTTTAGACGGGTTTTCCGGATTCCAAGTGTGCTCCTCTGTACTCCACAGTTATCTGATCCATGGCAACACCAGTCATTGTTCGAGTGAACCCGAATTGTTAGTTTGCACATGCCGAAGATTTTCTTTAATCTTCATATCATGTGCTTACAAACACACGACGATGACAAACCATGGCAACTAATAGTTACGTGATGGTTTCACCTCCTGAGAAAGCAACCAAAGTGTACAAGCGTGCGTGATTGCACTAGATTTCAAAGCTACCCTACAGGGAAGCAACCGAAAACTAGTTTTTACATGTGAAAACATACGGTACTCCCTGCCCCCCCCCCCCCCTCCATCTGCCACGATTTGTGAGCGAGTAGGTAACGGTGACCAGAGGTGTCCAGGCATTGGTTCGAAATTGGATAAACGAGGGCTAATCTCGGCTAAATAATGTATGATGTTGGATAGTGTTGCCTAAATGATTACTCACGTTGGCTACTTAGTTAAATTACAATTTTTGGCTAATGTCGGCTAATGGGCCGCTGGTATAAAAGCAACACTCTCTCCGTTCAACCTTCTTGCATCTACACAGACCTAATTTATTCTACCAGAATCTACGTAAACTTGATCCGCCGTTGAAGCTGCAGCTACCATCGCGAGTTTCCCGCTCTGATGCAACGCCATTGTGCCGCCTTTGGACGTGTGTGTCATTCATAATGGCGTACTCGTTTCGCATCGGAATGGCGGACACCTCTATATATTACTCCTGCTCCCCAAGTGTGCGCGTGATTCTGTCAGTTTCTCTCTTTTCTTCTTTCTCTCTTTTCGTCCCCTGAATCCCTTCCTCTCTCTCTCTCTTTGCAGTTAAGATAATGGTCCAATAGACTTTCCTTTTATTTGCCATATTTATCTTCATTTGTATACACGCCTAATGAAGCTTTCTCTTTTCGAACTGTACGCAGAAACGCACACAGGCGGGCCACCGCGGATAATCCAATCTCGGCAGAAGATCACGACTTCTGTGAGACGCCGTGTCGCTTTCGTGCGTCGCCCACGGATCACCGCCACCACAGTATCGCGATGTTTTTTTCGTGTTCCTCGACCAGCGGACCTCACTCGTTGACGGTGTCCTTTTCGTGCGAAAGGCGATGGTCGGCGACGCCGGGAAGTACACCGGCGTGATCAACAACAGCGCTGGAGAGGACCGGACCACCACCAAGCTTGTCGTTACGAGTAAACTGATGGCACTGTCGTGGCTGCTTTTGTTTATACGCATGTTTTCACGGTACTCCCATCTGTCTATTTCTCCTTTGTTAATATTGCCGACGACGTCTACGAGTTTCCGTTCTTGTTAATTCGAAGTTTAGCACTACGACGTGCCTAAAACCTCACAGGGTTCCTAATTTTTAACTTTACCAACCATGTCTACGAGTTTGTTTTCATTAATCCGAAATTCTGCGCGTTGACATGCCTGAAAACTCACAATGTCGCTTACGCATTTGCCTAACACGACTCAAAAGCGAAAGCCATCTTGTTATCCTTTTTCCTTTCAGTCGAAATCTTGATCCTCCCCCGCGTCCCCCCCCCCCCCCCCCCAAAAGGAAAAAAAAAAGGTTTTCAGCAGCTAACGTGTTTTTGCACAGCCTCCAAGACCGGAGGCGCTCCAAGCTTTTTGCTCACTACCCTTTACCACCCCCTTGTTACACTATACTATACAAGGCTACGCTATGATCTTCTAGCGTGCCTGGATAGCCGAGTGGTTAGGACACTCGCCTTCGGATAGAGGGCTAGCGGGTTCGACTCCCACGTCGTGAAAGATTTTTGTTCGCCAAAAGTTGCTCTCTTTCTATTTCTCTATAACTTTCTGTGTCTCTGTTTCTTTCTCTCTTGCTTTCTTTTTCTCTCTCTGCACTCGTTCTCTCACCTAACAGGGTTATTACTGACCACGATGGAGAAATCGGCGCACGTGTTCTGGGAGTGAAGCAGAAGTTGAAGAAGAGAGCGCGTGCCGGTCCATGATGATGATAGTTTTGGGTCACGACAGACATTTTACGCCGAGCTAGAACAGCTTCACTGTTAAAGAAGAAAAAATCTTGACCGACGATTACGATGCTGCCTAATGCGAATTCTAAGCGCAGCTGTTTAGGAATTTTCATTTTGCGATAAGTTGAGCAAATGTGCATGCGTCAGGGTGACGCGGCGCGGCGCGAGTGGGCGCATTGAATGTTCGGTTTTCGAGTCAACGTAACGTAATGATCCCTGTTCACACCGAAGGCGGAGAGGCCAAAGCGGACGAGCGGGAAACCGGAAAGCGGAGGCAACGTTCTCTCCATGAGGCGAATGCGGGCGGAAAACGAGGCGGCGAGAAGGATCGCTCGGATACAGATTTTTTTCCGCCCACCGGTCTCCGTTTCGCTGCAGCCAATCAAAACGCTATGCGGCATTGGCGCTGGTGTAAACATTGCCACGAGGCTATTTAAATAATATCCTCTCGTGTGGGTTCGTGTGAACGAAAATCCGATGACGTAACCGTCATCGATACAGGAAAGACGAGACCATTTGCGCCGAAAGAAAAGAATGCGCACGTGTTGCATGCGCATGACGTGTTCATGCGCGTGTGTCAGGTGATCCTCTGGCTCCGCTGCCAAAGAGGGCAGGGAAGGTATTTGGCTTGAGAAGGCTACACGGGGTGAATGGCAAGGGTTCGAAACTCGCCTCCTCGCATCATGGTTTCGCGCAGCTACCAATTATTGTTTTTCTCAGCTCGTAATAAACAGATTTGAAAAATTCTTGCGGCATAGTGCTCTTCATTCGGCACACAACAACTTCCAGCGTCTAACTAAAATTTGCTATGTGGCCTGGTGAGGGGCCCTTTAGGCCACATCTCTGCCACCTCTGTATCGTTCTTCCCCCTGGCTCCTTCCAACCAAGCGTGGGGGCTTCTCATTGGTCAAATTGGTCTTTCGTAACTTCACGCGCCATGTTTGCACATCTTCTTCTTTGATTTGCCGCTACGAGAACTCAGACGTCGTCTCCCTTTCTTGCACCGGCGCCTTTGGTCACACTCGCGCACTTTTCGAAACGCGCACTTATGACAGCGCAAACAGAGCAGGAAATGGAGCAAGAAAAGTGCAGGCGGCTCGGGTGTCGAGAGGCAACGTTGCGAAACTAGCTTCACCTAAACTCTCAACAGGCGCCGTACATTGCGGGCGCCCCCTTGGCTTGGCTAGCCGCCAGACGGCGGGAGCGCCGCAAGCAGTTCGACGCGAGTGCAGTTCTTGTATTGGGGAACACACTCGGGTCCTCCGACTTCGTAACTTACAGTCGCTACAGGTGCTTTCATCTATTACCTTTTTCATATATTTATGGCCTCGTGTTATGCGGATCGATAAAAGAGCTTTACAGAGTTGTGAAAAACGCCGCTGCGCTCTCCTGGAGTGCGCTGTTGAAGCGCGTTTTCAAGAACTCCAGTAGCCTCGGCCGTACGCTAGGATCTATTAATTAGCTGTTGCCGATTCTCGCGTATTTAGTAACGAGTCATGGTGAAGATTCCCGTTATATTTCGTCATCGCCACCAAGACGCCAAAGTATATTTTTAATTTCAGTGTCAGTACAATGTCAGTATCTCAGCAGTAACGGGGACGAAAACGCGCTACGCGTTTTCAGACTCAAGTTAACTGTACTTTGTAAGAAAGTGGCAGTTATTCGCTTCAGCCCTGCTATTTTAAATCACTGAAATAGCCGTGAAGTAGCAATCAGAGGCCCCATGACGTACATATTTTAAGGTACTATGAATAAATTCAAGGCAGCCTTTTCTGATATGTACAGTACTCACGGATTGAAATAGGACACTCGGAGCGCGTGGCCGCCGGTGCTTGCAGCGCCGCTCATAGATGCTAGTGGAACCAAGGTGTTGAATTGTGGTATAGAGCGAGGGAGAGAACATCTACGCTGCAGAATTGCTATTTCCGGCCGCCAGCGAGCCGACCTGCCGTTCACCACACTAACAGCGTGGCGCTGCAAGGCTTGCGCGCTTTCGTATGCCGAACTAAATCTCTTGCCAGTGCGCACCTCCTATATTGCGGAGAGAAAAGGACGCTCTCGTTATACGCGCTTTGCCGATGCGGCACACATGCTGCGCAAGTAATACACCAGATTCAGCTAAGCGGTTACGCCTAACATTCGTTCGTCGACGCTACATCGGCCGCTGCTTGCGACACGATGCATAATGAGCACGTCGAATGTGGGCGAAGAAAGCGGGAAGAACACAGACCTTATTTTACTTCACCTCGATTTGTCACTGCGATTGATAACCGCCACGATAGCGGGCCTTGCACTTGAATGTTGGCACAATGCAACGCTTTCATGCACGCTGTAAGGCTGCATTCTCTTAGCTGTATCCCTGTGTCTTACTTGCGCAACATGCATGCGGCATCGCCAAGGCGCATGTAACGAGCGCGTTCTTTGCTCTCGTCGCAATATAGGAGGTGCGCACTGGCGAGTCATTTCGGTCGGCATACGAAAGCGCGCAAGCGTTGCCGCGCCACGCCGGCAGTGTGGTGACTGTGAACTACAGGCCGGCTCGTCGGCGACCGGAAGGAGCAATTCTGCTGTATATATGTATATGTTCTCCACCTTGTTCTATACCAGAATGCAACATCTTGGTTCCATGAGCACCTACGAGCGGCGCTGCAGATACCGGCGGGCACGCGCTTCGAGTGTCGTATTTCAATCCGTCAGTACTGTACATACTTTCGGCACTTTGTTTCGGGATAAAAAAAAAAAAGTCACAGTTTCGCCGCAAGGGCGAAGCAATGAATGCGATAGCAAGGAACTAATGCTATACGAAGTGAGGCTCGCCAATGGATACTCTCAGTTTGAACAGCGCTTCTGTTGCAAAGGCGGCCGAAGCAGCGAAGGAAACTAGCGTGCTTCAAGTGTCGAGCTGTGACACTTGATAGTTCGCGCTCATCTTCTGTTCATTCGTTTAGCGGCGTCCCTGAGCTCGAGTGACATTCGTACGCGCCGTAACATGAGCGCGGACATCAAGGTGAGAGCGTGAAACATTCCTCTACCCTTCGCCACGAGAAAACCGCGCGAGCAGACAGCGGCAGGGCAAGCTTCTCCCATGCGCAAATATAAGAAGAAGCGAGCGAGCTCGCCGACGACTTTTAAATGCGCCCGTCGGGCTCCTAGCGCCACCTCGCTGGTAATGAAGAAACGCCTATTATCGCCTGCTGTCTCTGAGTCCGTCCAGCACTAAATGGTGTGTATATAACGGTCGCCGTTAGCTACGTGGAGGATCTGCGTTTCGTGGCGTAGTGGATAGCGCCGCTCGCTGCGGAGCAAGAGGTCCCTGGTTCGATTCCGCGCTTCGGAAGCATTTTTCTGAATTATTTTTCTTTGGACCCTTTATATATATATATATATATATATATATATATATATATATATACATACTTATACATATACGGTGCATGACGGCGGCGACGGCGACGGCAAAATCCAGCCGAGACTGTCCATATAATTGTATCGCAATAAAAGAAGACGGCAACGCCGTTTTCTGTCATCGGAGCACCGAATTCACAAGTGCGACGTATAGTTGGATGAACAGCTGCAAGTGCAACAGAGTGGTGAGCATAATAACTAAAGCATGGTCGGCAGAAATGACCCCGCTTTGTCCTGCTGGAGTCGAAAAGTTGACCAAACGATCAAACTTAATAGGTGACCTGTTGAAGTATCGTCTAGTTCAAGTACCGCTGCGCCGCCAACAACGGCGTCGGCCCGCGGCACCACGCCGCCAGAATCAACGTACCAGGTGCGTGGGCATTCATGGCTCACAACGAGCTGTTTCTACGTGACCTTTAAACGGGTCGCGGAACGTTCCTATTAACTGAGACGTGGGTGGGTTTCAGTTACGGGCAGCATTGGAGGCAGGTTACGGTGTCAGCTAGGCAGGTAGGCAAGTAAACAACTTTATTGATTCACGAGAGAGAAGAAACTCACAGGGTCCTTTATGCATTCGCCAATGGCGACTCGAAGGCGGAAGCCATCTTCTTTTTCTTTTCAGTCGATGTATCGAATCTACCCTGCCCCCTCCCCGAAAGCTTTCTGCCCCTAACCTAATTTTGCACTCCCTCCAAGACCGGAGGAATTAGAAGTAGGGGTGTGCGAATATCCAATTTTTCGAATACGAATCGAATACGAATATCCACCTTCGAATATCGAATCGAATATCGAATATCAAAGGAAAATTGTCTCCACAGTAACGATATTTTATTTAACATGTAGTTATTTGAAGAAAAAAAACATTAACAGCCTGACTGGCAACACAACATACACTGCTATCTCCAGAACACAATGTCCAGGCTAGCACAATGCACATCATAACACAAGCAAATATCACGGCACAATGAAAGTAATGACTACATGTTATCATGGAGAAATATGAGTTGCTCCACATGATCAGGCAGCAGGCGCTCCCTTGTAACAGAGACAACCCCCCCCCCCCCCCTGCCACTGAAAAGGCACGCTCGCTTGGAACAGAAGTGGCTGGTATAGGGAGTTACATGGGGCAAAGCTTGGCCAGACTGGGGTATCTGAAGGTGCCTACAGTCCGCCACCAGTCCCGTGGGTCACTGTCTTTCTTCAGAAGTGGTCCCGCATAGTGAACGAGTGGTAGTGCGGCACGTTACGGCCGCATAATATTGAAAATGTACGGTTACATGATCTCCAACAGCGCTGCACGTCGGAGATGCACCAGCAATAAATCATACGTATTGGGGCGCTCGTCGCAGGCAGATATCGTGCCTCCGTATACTTACGATATTTATCACTCCTCTCGGCAACGTTTTTAGCAATACGAACGCAGTAGAAATGTGGAAGACGAGTTATTTTATGCATGATAATCGAATGGCATATTCGAATTTTTCAAATATTCGAAGTTATCGAATATTCGAAACTTTTCGAATACACGATTTTCGAATCGAATACGAATATTTCGAATGTAATATTCGACGAATATTCGAAACTTTCGAATATTCGCACACCTCTAATTAGAAGCTTTCTGCAGCTTAGCTGGTTTTCCACTGTCTCCGTGATCGGCCCATCTTTAACAAAGCGACTATGTCATGTGATGACATAGTCATCACATGACAGAGTCATGACATCACATCATCATCACATCACATGTCATCACATGACATGATGATGTCATGTGATGCGACGTCACGTCATGATGACTTCATATGGTGACGCCATCACGTCGTGATAATTTTTTGCATCAGTCGTGTTGACGCCGCTGACGCGGGACGCCGACTGTCAATTTTCGCGTTTGATGAGGGATCTAGGGATTTCGCCTTAATAATGTGTGTGTTGGGGGGGGGGGGGTGTATAGGAAGGGCCCTCGGGCCGCTTTAGGTGGCCGGACACTTTTGTGCTGCGGCGACCCCTCTGGCCCAGCGCCCTGTCCGAAGCTGTAGCTCCAGTTGCGAGCTGCTGTTACGATCGGCATTTGGACGCGACGTGGCCGGCGCCATGATGGGCGCTGATGTCAGTCACGCTTGTCACTTAATGTTCCCCCTTAGGCTGGTTCTTGGAAGAAGACACTGAACGCGGCATGTTTTGGGAACTTATGACCGCGAGGGCAGGCTGGTGTGCAGTGCAGCTGCAGTCAGGTTCTGACTGGAACAAAAGGGAAAGCATCGGACGACTCTTGCTGGCGGGTGCAGTTGGCATGGGAAAGCGTCTACCTCGGGTTTCTCACCAAACTACTGCATTCCTGCTTTCGCGAGCGCAGACATAAAGGAGTGCGCTGGTTCGGGGAAGCCGTCGTCTCCCTTTCTGGAGGTCAGCGGCACTTCTTTCCCTTCTGCCCTTTCGGACTCTCATCCTCACCCTGTGGTCGTTGGGGTGTGGCTTGTGTGTATTGTGTGACTCATTACCTCCTTTCGGGAGGCCGGACACCGAGATGGCAAGTCGCCGGATTGGCGGAAGCTACGGACACCGGTTTTGAATGCCTCAAGGTTGTCTGACTTTGGGCTTTATAAGCCGGACACTTGGTGTCAATCTCTCGCTCTTGATATCTCTTCATGCATCTGTAAATAAACCTCTGTTCTCTCGAGTACGGACGCGCCTTCCTCTCTGCAGAAGATGGGCTAACGGGCACACCGGCGGGGGCCAGCTACCATTGACGTGACCCGCCGGGCCCGAGTGCACCAGTCTGATGAAAGCGGTGGGATAACACGAACCCTGGTCGTAACACTGCGCACAGCAGCCTCCTTTCGCTCCTGGTGTTCTGACCCTTGCCACGGGGGCGTGGGCTTGTTCGAGCAATTACGAAAGAGGTGGTTAATGTCCGCACTAGCACTATGACGCAAGTTGCCGTGAGGAGAGGTTTCACCGAGTGTTATATGGGAGAGAAGCTAACAAGGAATACTTGAGCCCGAGTTGCCGGAATAATTGGAAACACGTCTGTGCGACGTGACGCCACCTCGCGTGGACAGGATAAAGCTTACAAAAGGATGTGTTAACGCTGTTTATCAACTCATTTTGTGCGTCAACCACTGAAAAACGCAACGTAGGTTACATTAGGCGTGTAAAAACTGTCTTGTGCGTTCAGAAAACAGGACCATGTACAGTGTTTTTATGCGCTGTCGAGCTGTTCATCATTATTGAACGAATATTCGAACTCTTTTTGAAACTAGAAAACTGCCCATCCTTCCAATTATTATATTATATTCGCTAAACAATCAGATCTCTTCTCTTAGCAGCCCCAGAATTTTTTTGTTCATGTTTGTTTGGCTACGTAAAGTAGCCAAACAAACAAGCGCCAACTAGCTGACAATCTCACTCATTACAAAACTTTTTCGCAGGTGGACCCATGGCGAACCTGACAGACGTCGCCGGAGAAACACTGAGCATATTATGTCCTGCGGCCAGATACCCTTTCGAGTCAATCATCTGGAGGCGAAGTATGACGCATATTTGTTTTGCGAAGGTCATTGGATTTTATGTTACATTCTTATGATGCGCACTTGTGTGTTGACATAAAGCGTTCTTCAACACAGGGCGTGCGGAAAGACAGTGTACACGAAACGGCCAGCCATATCGTCCCGCTGAGCCTCTCAAATTGCCACCGAATACCTGCAAGATAGGGAACTCTACCCGCCTTTAGGATAAGCGATGTGAAGCGCCTACCCAACGACGTAGAACACACCTTCTCGCCCTTGAATTCTATGCAGAACATCACGGCAATGACGAAGTTTCGCAATAGAAATGCCGATAAAGTTTTCTAAGGAAACCAACGCAATACGCCAGCGCTGTAACTGCGGTAGCAAATTGAGCATTTGGAGGATCTGTTAACTTCTTTTCACCTGCAGCTGACCAAACCTTACACAATTTGTACGTTTCATCTGTTACGTTAAGGGATGGCAATCGATCTCCAAGCCTTAAAAGGAATATCGGAAAGATTCATATCGACCTAAATAATTTACTTTAGGTGCTTTATTCCTAAGAACTAGACTCGACGCCGAGTCAAGGGATGTACATGTATTATGACGTCATGATGCAGAAGGCGGTCACGTGGTAGCGGGACATTGTGACGTTTCGGCACTCGTTCCCTCTCGCTCGGTCGTCTCTTATGCTGCTCAACGGGCAACGATTAACAAAATGACGGCCTGAATGAACCAGAGCGAGGGCGAAAACTTCACGATGTTCTACTCCCACGTGACCACCTTCTGCGTCGGGACGTCACTACGCGAACACCTCCTGGGAAACCATACTGAAACTGGTTCGTAGAAAAAGTATCGCAAGTTATTTAGCGACCATCTGATGTTTTCTGTTATTTTTAATTATTTAAGTGTTTTGATATCGAAGAGTCTTGTTTTATGAGAAAAAAAGAGTTAAAGTGTACATTGTCTGTTACGCCGGCTATGCGCAGCGGTTGTCCGCCTGCCCTACAATCACCGGCCGAAAGTTCACGACAACGGGTCTCTCGAAGTTTACCACATGGAAAGGGCCACCGACGAAGGACCGTGCACCTGCGTGGCCAAGGACAAAGACGGCCACACCGCACAGAGCACCGTGTACATCAGCGTCAAAGGTGAGCTCCGCGCCGTACGAAAGACTCAATATTTCTCTATATTTTTTTTATTTCGCTTTAGGTCGCGTTTAGTACGTTGAGCAGCGCACGAGGCAACGAAGAAATCCTAACGCCACTTAACTGAGTGAAAACCTCGAAGAGACAAGCAGTAGGCGTTACGTATTTGCCCCATGCTTTGCAGCAAAAGGGCTGTAGCTATACCACAAGCTGTATTAGAAATTTTGAAAGACTTTAAAACGAAAGCTTGCATAAAATTTTACCCGTCAAAGAGCCGGATCTGATTAGGTGTCAAACGACTTTTTTTCCTCGAGGAAAAAGGGTCACACAGAAACAGAACATCCGTAGTCGACAAACTGTGGCAATTTCCGGTTTTTAGAGTAGGCTAAGTTCGTCCTCTTTTCCACATCCACTCGTAAACATATGGCATTCAAGCTGAGTAGAGGTGTCACATGAATAAAGGGTTTTGTAACCATCTAGTCAATGTTTTTTTTTTTTTCCGCGGTATAAATCTCCACAGAGTTGCGGAATTTGGCACCCCTTATGACCTCGCCAGCTGACATAATCTAAAGCACACTTACTTTAATAGAAAGCCTGGATATCCAGTTAGAACAATCTGGTCGACCTAACGCCGCGGATCGAGTGTGAGTAGCCTAGTGTACTTGGCGGGGTGTTACAGCTCAGCAAGCGTGCGCGCGTAGCTTCGGGTTGTCATGTCTAGAATGCCACGACACACGAAGAAACGACGTGCTGAGGCACGCGCTACGTGAGAGGAAACTGCAGCGCGTGCAGAACGCAGCGACAATATTACATTGCTGGAAACACGAAAAACTACGAACAATGACCACGCAGAAAGCAGGGTGCAACTTTCACGAGCACACGACACGTGGAACATTGTAGACACATGCCGCGCTGGCTGCCACTGAGCGTTGCTCTAACAAATGTGCAGGGCTGCGCGAGAGAACCCTCGACGCATTACTCTGGATTCAGGAATGTGACAAGGTACGCGTCCCCGAAGCGGGTGGCGGTTTGTATCATCCGCGAGTAACACCCATGGCAAGCGGGCAAGTTAAGAATACTTAAGAAGAGTACACTTCGGTCAAAGTGCGCTTTACGAAATCTAAACAACGCACACGGAACGTCCCTTGCAGAACAGTCTTTGAGCATTTTTCCAAGTCTGCTGCGTCTCGGCCGTCTCGGCCGCAGGCGTCTTGGCCGTTGTTGACTAGCAATGCTTGTATGAAAGACATCTGCGTTTTTCGGCAATAAAAAATAACTTAACCTTCTTTTTTATATAATTCAACGTAAAACACTGATGTTTATGAATTATTTTATCGTTTTGATATGCACCTTCGAAAAACGCGCTCGCAGTCTGTCGGCATTTCTCCTTGGCATCTTGAGTGATTGATTGATTGATTGATTGAGTGAGTGAGTGAGTGAGTGAGTGAGTGAGCAAGCGAGCGAGCGACCTGTCCATATAATTTCTTAACTCATTTTCCTGTCATCCTTAAGTCATTGTCCGACGTCCATATAGTTTCTTAAGTCATTGTACATAATACGTTCTTGTCTTCAATTTGTTTTATTATACTCTTTCCTGACGTCTCTCTTCCTTCCTACATTTATTCCTTTCTTACTCTAACCTTTCTTGCTCCCTCATTAACCATCGACGTGTCCTTCCCGTCCTTTTCTCACTTCACCCAATTAATTTTTCTATCTTTTATTGCGATAGCAATTATATGGACAGTCTCGGCTGGATTTTGCCGTCGCCGTCGCCATACACCGTATATGTATAAGTATGTATATATATATAAAAGCCCCAAAGAAAAATAATTCCGAAAAATGCTTCCGAAGCGCGGAATCGAACCAGGGACCTCTAGCTCCGCAGCGAGTGGCGCTATCCACTACGCCACGAAAGGCAGATCCTCCACGTAGCTAACGGCGAGCGTTATATACACACCCTTTACCGCTGTGCGGACTCAGAGACGGCAGGCGATAATAAGCGTTTCTTCATTACCAGCGAGATGGCGCTAGGGGCGCGACGGGCGCATTTAAAAGTCGTCGGCGAGCTCGCTCGCTTCTTCTTATATTTGCGCATGGGAGAAGCTTGCCCTTCCGCTGTCTGCTCGCGCGGTTTTCTCGTGGCGAGGGGTAGAGGAATGTTTCACGCTCTCACCTTGATGTCCGCGCTCATGTTACGGCGCGTACGAATGTCACTAGAGCTCAGGGACGCCGCTAAACGAACAAACAGAAGATGAGCGCGAACTATCAAGTGTCACAGCTCGACACTTGAAGCACGCTAGTTTCCTTCGCTGCTTCGGCCGCCTTTGCAACAGGAGCGCTGTTCAAACTGAGAGTATCCATTTTTTGTTTCTTCCCTTGCTTCTCCTTACTTTTGTCCTTCATTCACTTCCCCTTCGTGTTCCCTGCTTTACACATGGGAATGTGACCTAATCGTGCAGCCCGTGATGTTGCAATGCAATGAGACTTGCCAGTGAGCCGTTCAGCTACCCGGCGTCTCTTCGCGAGGGCCAGCTGGCGTCGGTGATGTACACCGTGTTCAGCGGTGACCTGCCCATCAACATCTGTTGGACCAAGGACGGTGAGACCATCAGCGAGTCCAATCCCGACACGGCCGGCATCCTCGTCAACACCGTGTCCGGCTTCACGTCCACGCTGTTCTTCAAGGCGCTACGCTTAGAGTACCGCGGCAACTACACCTGCGTCGCCCAGAACGACGCCGGCAGGGCCAGCCATTCGGCGGTCATGGTCATCCACGGTACGTATACCTGCAATCACAAATGGTCATTAGAGTTTAACAAAAGTGAATTTGTCGGCTAGTAGCTTGAACATCATAATCTTTTACACAACAACAACTCTTAACGCTGGCTAACAAGTTACTTTTATTTAGCGAAGAACGCAAGCCTATTATATCTGTTCCAACTAATCTGTTCCAACTTCAAGGATAATTGAAGTACCTCGCTTTTGCTTGCCTAATATTCGGTGTCGTCTATGTTTACATGTGCGCTACCATATCTCATCATGACTAACCGACAGGGCTGGGCAAAGATACTTTGAAATTGTATCGCGATACGATACAAGATACTCAGTCAAGAAGTATTGGACATACAGATACAAGATACTGCCACAATAATTGTATCCGATACGATACTTGGCAATTATATCTTAAGATACTTCGATACATTCTCAAATTTGTTGTTATATATCCATACAATGTAGCAGTAAACGCCTACACACGAAGATGCCTCCTTGAAACTTTCTGAACAGCGACCTATTTAGTTTCGCTTGAATGAAATGCCTGTTAATACCTCAAAAGTTTTGCCCTTTTTGCTCAAAGTACATTAGTTTCTTTCCAAAACAACTTATTGGGGCTTGTCTTAGCTTCTTCACAGGACAACTCTTCATACACTTCGCTGACAGCGGTTCTTGCTTGTCATTTTCGCAATTGATGGGAATCGCTGCTCAGCTTGCCGACGAGCTAGCGGGTTGCCATATAATCACAATAACATCAATAGGAAGCCTTCGCACGACAGCGCAAATAGCGTTGTGGACTTTTACCTTGTCCGTAAAAGACAGTTTGCACAATACCGTATATCCGGACAGGTGTACAGCAGCAACAACGCTAATAGCGACTTTTTTTCTTTCTGAGGGGGGGGGGGGGGAGAGTGGCGAGGGGAACGCATAGTGTATACGGGGCTTGCGACCGTTCGCTAGCGGCCCGGCCGGCACACATGACCGTCTCTGTCCCATTTGTTTTTATTTTCTAAATAAGTATGTTCGCGAGCTACACAGACATGACTGGTATCAAGCATTTCTTTCGTGAGGAACATGTGGTCACCACGTGCTGAAACATAACCGTGGAACAAAAACTCTACATTTCAATCCGCGTCCAGATTTCACTCGTTATGTAGATCGGTATCGTTGTTTCTGGAATCCTGACTCCAAATCCCCTTCAGAAATGACCTATATATGAGATATGGGAAAGGCTTCCTTTCAAGTGGCAACATCATTTTGCTCAAACTCTCTCCGACCCACCATCTTCACTGTCCCGGCCCTTGGAGCTAAATTTCGTGACTGCGGCCCGCCGGCTACAAGCTGAGTTTGAGACCCCTGTTGTATACGTAGATGACGTAAAACTGCAATGAATTTCCATGTTCTACTAGGGATTCTTTGTTGATATACTCATTAACGTGCAATCTTTTAGCAAGTTTTTTTGAACGAGAGAACATGTGCAACACATAAATGTCTCAGACGTACTGTATAGCTGCACAAAGCATCGCAGGACACCGCCGCTATTCGCGCTATTGCCGCTTATAGCTCCCATTACGTGGCGATTAGTAATAAGAAAAATATTGAAGAAGGCCTACAACAGGAAAACAAATATAAGTAAAATAGAGAGGTCGTTCTGTATCAGACATTCACATTGAATGAGTACAGAAACACGATACGGACGGCGTCCTTAACAGCTATGAGCATGAAGTATCGTCAACTTACCTGTTGAGACCAGGCCTGTAGCCAAGAATTTTTTTCGGGTTGGGGGGGGGGGGGCACTTGCTGAAAACCTTGACTATTTGAGAAAAACACCTATTTTCATTATTTATTTTTGGTAAAACAACCTATTTTACCAAAATTCCGGGGGGGGGGGGGGGGGGGGCACGGGCGCTTACCCTCCCCCCCCGCTCCCGTGGCTAAGGACCTGGTTGAGACAATAGAAAATTCCGTGCCTATGGAAAATTGCCTGAAACGGCTCGTTGGGACGCTCATGAGTAAAACGGAGCATTCAGTAAAACAACGTTTCTCGAATCCCCTTCCTAAAATCTTTAAGATGGCTCCTAATGATTTCCATTATTATAATGCAAACTCAGTTTCGCTATTTTCTTAAGTTGTAAGCAGAATATTTTGTACTGTGTACTCAAAGAACGCCCACATAATAATATATTTATTTTCAAAATCGCCTTGGCAGCGTGTAAATGTGCGAACAGTATAGTATAAATAAAGCAGACAGAAGAATAAAGCAGCAATCTTTTTTGGGACCACGTTACAAACGACACACTGCAGTGACCAGACCGGAAAAACAGTGCAGAGACCTAGGTAATGTATGTGATGCAAAATGACAGTTAAGAAAGCACTTGTGCTAATAATCAAATTATGATTTCATAAATTCTTTGAATAAATGTAGATGGAATTGAAAAATACGGTACGCCAAAATATTTTCTGTTAGGTAAACGCTTGCTCTATTAGATCTAGCATCAGTACCTGTGGTGCTAAAGTTGTTAGAATCTTATTTGCATATAAGTTAATTCATTGCATGCAAGTCAAACTTACATCCACGAGATCATTCAAATCGCTCATATATAAAATCCGCGCGACGCAAGACAACCCCATTCTTGCACGCATCACATTTCGTTACGGAGCAAGACGCAAGAGAATCTGCAATAACGACACTGTAACAACATCGGAATTTGCGCGATAGACGCCGCACTCAGTGCAGTACGCGGCGCAGTACAGTGGCTAAGTGCAAGCGTCGCGGCATTGGCGCAAATAAAAAGAAAAGAAATCGAGAAAACAAAAAGTACGTGGGCTAGGCGTAGACGTCCGCGTGCTTGTCTTCCTGATCTTCTAACCTCACTGGATGACTACGACGTAAAAATGAAATAACGCCACTGCCCTTAGACTTATTTAGATCGCTTAGTGGCGCCTGTACCAGCTTGAGAAGCGGAGCTTGGCCAGCGATTATTGTTTCGCCAGGTCGTGTTGCGAGAGAAGTATCTTGTATCTTAAGATACACGATACATTATCGAATGTATCGGAAATACAGATACAGATACTCGTCTCTCGAGACGTATCGCGATACAGATACAAGATACCCATAGTGTATCTAAGATAGTATCTAAGATACATGTATCTTCGATACTGCCCAGCACTGCTAACCGATTAGCTCGCCCGTACGTCTCCAAGATGCCTCGTCAAACGCGCAAACTGACCCTCGGCTGCGGCTTTGGCAGCGTCAACGCAGGTAATGCAAAAAAAAAATAACGCGATGACGTTACCATATGACGCGACATCGACTGAGAAGAAAAAAATGAGGGCTTTCGCCTTTGAGGTCTCAGACAAAATGCATAAGAACCACCCTGTCAATTTTTTCTTTCGCATCACGTGGATTACCTTGCTAGGTGTGCCCACGCGCCGCTTTTATTTAAAAAAAAACATGGCTGATCCCTCTGTCATAGGAATCGGTATAACACGAAAGTGAAACGTGTCTTCACAGACGTAGTTGAGCGTTTGTTGTGCATTCTTTCGCCCCAAGCGCGAAGGAATGAATGCTACAGCACCAAATTGCAATGTTACGCGAAGAACGGCAAGCCGCTCGAAACTTGCAATGTGCTGCTCACGCAGAAAGGACGCGCGGAACGTACATACACAGGATGAGTGCGAACTGTCACAGTTGCAACTTATTTCTGTGTGAGCAGCGCGCTCCTTTCGCAAAAGCGGCCGCTGCAGTGAGCGAGGTGACCTTCGTGCTCTCAACGGAAACTTGCAGGCAGAGCGCAAGACGTACAAACCACCGAGATCACGAGATAAGCGCCCGCACGAGCGACCACGCCCTGTCGAGGAGAACGCTAATCCGCGTGGGGAACGACTTTTAAAGCGCCCTCTTCGAGCCCTTCGCGTCATCTCGCTAGTGATAACGAAAACACGTTGTACCGCCGATCTCCGAGTACCGCCACCGGCAAATGGTGTACATAAATAGCTCGCCGTTAGCATAGCAGAGAACATGCCGTCTGTAGCGGAGCCATTTCGCGCAGCACCCTGGTGATCGAGAGGTCGTAAGTTCGACTCCCGGTGGCGGAACGTTTTCTTATAGTTTTTTTCTTTGCCATATGTTAGTCTTTATATTTTACAACGTCATATCCGTGACGGAAATGCGTCAGTGGAGCCGTGGGGGACCCCGGCATAAAACACTTTCGTGTTAAAAAAGTCACAGCTTCGCCTCAAGGGCGAAGCAATGAATGCGATAGCAGGACATTGGAATGCCACAGGAAGAACAGCAAGCAGCTAGAAACTTGCTGCTCACTGCTCAAGCACAAATGACGTAGGAAAATAAAACACACAAGGCGAGTGCGAACTAACAACTGTCACAGCTTTACACTAGCAGCCCACCGCTGAGACACGTAGAAGAACTCATTAAAATAACACGCAGGTATACAGAGGACGAGCGCGAACAGTCACAGTTGTCACTTCAACTAGCCCCTACTTTGGCTCTTCAGGCTACAGCAGATCACTCCTTTCGCAAACGTGGCCACTGCAGCGAGCAGAGTGACCTTCGTGTGGTCTATAGCTTCAACGCAAACTTTGCTGAAAGCACAAGACGTACAAAACTCCCCCTCAAGAGATAATCGCGCGAGCACGGTCGACCACGCCCTGTATGTCAAAGTACAAGTCGAAGGCGCACATCCCAACTCTGGTGAAACACTAGACAGTTTTAGGATTCGGGACCGGGACCCAAGAAATTTGCGAGCGGCCAGGAAGCATGCGCAGAACGCAAGCCACTCTCGGACTCTTGCGCTCATGTTGTCCCAATTGTCCCAAGAGCCTGCAGCGCCTTCGTTTGGGCGGCAAACAAAACCGCAGAGCGCGTGACCTCACGAGAATAAAAAAAGACGGCGCTTGGCAGTGGCACGTAAAGCCACGGCTGGCGTTCCCTACGAGCGTCTATTGTGATCACTAATACTCTTGTCACACGGGTAAGCTTAACCGCTGTTATACCCAACTGCAGTTAGCGGACGTAACCACAGTTACCGTAAATCAGACAGAGGCGGACGCGTCAGCAGCGTGTTTTGATGCGCGTCTATCAAATAGCGTGAAGCCCTGTTTAATGAACGAACGCAGCCGTGTATCAATCTCGTCAAATGCACACGAGAATTTTGCAGCACGGACAAACTTATACCTCAAAGCCGGTAATTTATCTTCCCAAATGCCTATCAACGCCTCCGTCTTCGCGACGGTCCAGTTCACGCGCTTTTGGCTCGATATTTCGCTGGGAGCCGAGCTGCTAGCGTCCGACATGGGGGCCGCCATGTTGTCAGTTTACGACGCTAACAGGGGTTGCCTACCTCCGTTTACGAAAACGGTCGTTAGCGGATTAACCAAGAATAACTGCGGTTAGAGTTGTCGTGTGACAAGGTACAACAGCCGTTAGACTTCACGGCCGTCGTACTTAACTGTGGCTAGACTACCCGTGTGACAAGGCTATAAGATACAACGTCATTTGGCTCTGGCTGGTACATATTCCTGAGGCAAACATTACAGCGCAAACGCACTTCTTCGTTCTTATTACTTCTTTACTTCTATCACACTAGAGCACGCGCCGGAGTGGAGCGAGCGCCGCATGCTACAGTTGGCTATGCGTGGTTTTGCCTGCGTTACTATCATCATCAAGGCACTTGAAGAACAAGAGGAAGAAGACCTCTTTCGCGCGAGCGTGCGCTGAGATGGTTATACTTCACCTTCGTAACGTGCGTTTGTATTCAGCCGCAAGTATCCAGGAGACCGAATGAGGCATGGTGCAACTTGCTAAGGCAGCAAGCTGCGGAGCGAGGGGTCTCAGGTTCGAAATTCCCGTCGAGCGCTTCGGGATTTTTAAATGCGAAGCATTTCTTAGCGAACCTCAGGCACTTTGACCGTTTCTATCTACGTATCTATCTATCTATCTATCTATCTAT
This sequence comes from Rhipicephalus sanguineus, assembly GCF_013339695.2. Taxonomy (NCBI): domain Eukaryota; kingdom Metazoa; phylum Arthropoda; class Arachnida; order Ixodida; family Ixodidae; genus Rhipicephalus; species Rhipicephalus sanguineus. The sequence continues at coordinate 39,791,163 of NC_051177.1, forward strand.
CTATCTAGCCGCCTACTTCTGGGCGCTCTCCTGCTCGTCTCCATAACTTGTAATATACCAAAATATGCATAGCAGGGGGTCGGTGTATGACGAATACGATTCACTGGTCGTGACGTGAATAACGCAAAATACCTGTCGCGTACGTCATGAAACACTTTCTCTCAGTCACGTGTGGCGCATACCCGTAAACCAGAGTTAATGTTGTGCGGGTATGTGCCACAGGTGATACAGAGTCTCAACCAACACAGTAATGGCGAACACACAAATTTACACGCAACGAAACTGATAATAATAATAATTTGTTGTGGTTTTATGTCCGAAAGCGACGATATGATTGAGACGCCGTAGGGAAGGGCTCCGCAAATTTTGACCATCGGGTACCGAGATAGCACACAACATGGGCATTCAGCATTTTTCCTCCATCGAATTGCGACCGCCGCGGCCGGGATCGAACCCGAGACCTTCGGGTCAGCAGCCGAGCGCCTTAACCGCTACACCACCACGGCGCACGCAAGAAAAGTGAAGAAACTGAAGACAGAACACCCCTGGAAGACGCTCAACTACCACCCACTCGTCCGCGTGGTCCGCAACGTGCACCACGTGGATTACGCAAAAACCGCGTCAATGCTTCCTACAATAAATATGCTGAGAGTACCAGGCCTCTCATCATTACCGGTGACTTCAACATTGATTTATCAAGACCCGACAACGATTGGTCCTTATACTGCGTGAAACACGGATTGGATGTGGAGAGGGCATCAGAAGGCCTCGCTGCCACGTCCACGACAGGAGGCATCATAGATCATTGTATCGTAAGAGGCATCCAGGATTTCCACCAGCTGCACTATACCTCGCATTCCACTTAGACTCTTCATAGCCGCTATTACGAACGGATCCGATTAACAGTCCCGTCCAGCTGCTGGTGCTCACTGATCACGATGATGATGGCCTTGTTCAAGAACTGTCAAGAACCCCTTCTATACATATACATGGGTTCGTGAAACGTGCGTGCGTTCTCCGTTATAAAGAAAAAATATAAGCGTAACAACTGTAACTGCGACAATAACGTACGAGCAGTGCGCCTGCGCGTGTCACTGGTCCATGTATTCATCTAGGGGAGCTTTCCTCAATGAAGCTTAGTTGCGAGTAACGCCTGTCCTGAGCATCTGTGTTCCTTCTTTATCATGTTCGGATTCGCGCTATCCGGTACTGAAGAGTTTAAGCACTACGTATTAGCTTACCGCGTCTGGTGTTGGTAACAACGATGTTGCTCTTGCTGTCGTTACGCAACTGTAAACAAGTGGGTATATAATACATATGCGATTCTTCAACATATGAGTGTGCGTATACCACTTCCATATTTCTATAGCGTCATTCCGTAACGTTTCGCTCAATACGAAAAATTACGCCACAGTCACCATCTCGCGCATGCTTCGCATAACATCGATTGCCACGGTAAGTGGGATCTGCCGAATTTTTTTTCTTCTGAATCATCTTTGTCTTGCTTTTATTTATATATACATACATATACATATCCGGGGCGCGACGGCGACGGCAAAAATTCGCCGAGAGTGTCCATATAATTGCAATAAAAACAGGCGAAGCTTGCACTAAGCCGCGCAAGGCTTGAAACAGCGAAACTGGACAATTCTGAAGAATAATATGGTTGCTTCTAGGTTGTCTGTAGGCCTTAGCTAGGTGATGCAGGCTTTTTCTAGGTTGCTTCTAGGTCGTAGCTAGGCTATATCTAGGTGATGCTAGGTTGTTTCTACGCTGATTTTCATCTCCATAGGTGTTCGCAGGGTTCCCCATCATGAGGGCGAAGGTTCAGCGCAGTGCCCCCCCCCCACCCCATAAAGTCAATGTACGAGGCAGATTTTGCGCCCCCACCCCCTTAGGTGACTAGGGGGGGGGGTCAATGCATGGGCAGGTTTTTCGCCCCCCCCCACTCTTAGGTGAGTGGGGGGGGGGGGGGGGGCGCACCCCCTGCCCGCCCGTGCGCGCGCCTATGCTCATGTCAGAGAGGTTCGAGTTAAAGCACAGACAGTCACAGACACGACACGGATGTTCAAACTCCACAGACAGAACCTCGCGCTGAAACCAAGCGTTCGCACCTCTCATAGATCTACGGCCACGTCGGCGTTGGCGTAGGCCTTCCATCGCTTCGGGGTCTTTTCGCAGCCACGGTTGCCTTTTCCGTTCCCTAGTATCATCTCCTTGTACGTATTCGGGGTCTTCGGCCCGCCGTCGCTTCGCAGCCCTTTATTGGGTAACTGTTGCCTTCTTCCTTTTTAGTGGATATTGTGTGTTGTGCGATTTACTCAATTTCTGTGGCATGTACCCGTTTATGATGATGATAGTTTTCTGATAGGCCGCACAGTGGCATATCCTCGTTTGATGAGAATAGTTTTCATCTTCATTTTTAGTGGACCAGTGGTGAGTAGTGGGATTTAACCAATTTCCGTGGCACATACCCGTTTGTGATGATGATAGTTTTTTGATACGGGGTGAACAAGGAACGATTTTCTAAGCAGCGTCGCTTTTAAAAACATCTTTACATTATGTTCCCTTTGTCGCCCTTTCTCTCGATGAATGCTACATAACAGCAGGATAAGAGAAACGAAAAGAGTGTACGGTTTCATGGTTTCGTAAGGGCATGCGGCGTGCCCGCTTCCGAGGATTTCCTTCGGTGTCTTCAAAACTGTTGGCGCACATCGTAATACACGAAATGAGAAGCCGGTGGTTTTCTCGTCCACGTGCTGCAGATGACACGAGAGCGATGAGTGTAACAGCCCCTGTTACCTTTTGTTCGTGTTGCAATGTGCCACGTGACATTTCACCTTCACCTATGTCATTTGTGACTAACGTTTCTCGAACAGCTTACGCAAAACCTTACGCACGTTATGGTGCTGCATTTGTTAACGTATCCCGCTTAGGGCAACGTGTAAGAACTTGAGTGTTAAACTGTTGTACAAAGCAAAAAAATAATATGGAAAGAAAGAAATCGCAAGGGGATACCTAACAACTCCGCATGCTGTCTCTCTCTCTCTCTCTCACGCACGCACTGTATCACATTTTACTATACTATACTATACTATACTATACTATACTATACTATACTATACTATACTATACTATACTATACTATACTATACCATACCATACCATACCATACCATACCATACCATACTGTGCTATGCTGTACGCATATCTGGCAATCTTGTCGAACACTTATAACAACAAAAATACTTTCTTTTCACCCTTTCAACCCCTTCCCCCAGTGTAGGGTAGCAAACCAATCCACGTCTGATTGACTTCTCTGACTTTCCTTCCTTTCCTCCCCACTTCTCCTACTTTTTCTTGATTCAAGCCATTTAGCTTTGTTGACAGCTTAGAGACGGTAGAAAAAGAAAAGATCTTGTATGCTCGCGTTAAGCGGCTTAAGTATGCTCCATTTCAAGTATCGGCAAAGCACGAGCGTAAATTATGTACCTGAACAACACAGAATACATTAATATACGTGCACCTTTTTTTTCTCTATTTCCACCAGAGTTGATTATTGAATCTGCAGAAACATCCGTCATCAAGGGCAGTCATCGACTGTGAAGCTGACGGCTTTACCAAGCCATGGATTCGATGGACGAAAGTCGAAGGTTTGAAAGGCTTTCTTTGTTTCTTTTTTTTTTGTCTGTGTAACAGTAAGCAACGCACACGAACTAAAGATAAAAAACAGACAAAAAAAATCAGACGCTTTCTGTTGCGCTAAACGAAACAGATAGCATAAAATTGGTTGTCGGACCCTTTAACAATATTTTAAAAATATTATCTTCAGCAAGCATTTATTTGCAGCTACATTGTATTTCTCTGTTTTAAAATATTGTTAATTGCATATTCTTCTCGGTGAGGCCGCACATATTCTCAAAACGTTTTATCCACTTATTTTTTTAGGCTCAGTCGGCCAGTAGACATTCATTCAGCAGGCTGCTGTCGACCGTCAACACATTTGTTGCAGCTAACGCAGAAGTCTCTTTCAGCACTTATGTTAATATTGCTGATTAAACTGAGATAGCCGTAACCTTCTGTGAAGCCGCCAATGGGATGAAATTACGTTTGCAGCGAACATTCGTCAATCGATTGGTATCGCAGAAAAAAAAATCTGTTTGAACTTTGCACTTAATGCTTGCTCTTCGGTACAGCCTCGAGCTGTAATATTCTTATTTCTTCATTTTACGCGTCATACTTCTTACATGAACAAAAAAGCGCAAACGGGTTCGTGCAAATGCTGGCCAGGTCACCATTAGAATATCTCAACGTCTGCAGCATGTTTTGCGGACGAAGATTGAACGAATCGCAGTAAATTACATGTCTGCAACGTGATCCACGCAATTTTTGTTCGCGGCGCGTTTCAATATGCTGGTCGGTATTTTCACCATCGCCTTCGAGATGCGCAATCTTGGAGACCATGTGCTCACGTAAGATTGGCGTGTGTCTTCGTTGCTTTCGTTAGCTTCTCTGCTTAAACAGTGCATATTTGATATACTTCAACGTGTCTTCGGTTTTTTCGTTGTTATTTTTTGTCCGCTCTTTGCATACGCCTAACTATGCTGACTCGACGTTATTGCCCGGACGAGTTCCAAACGAGGTGATACGCAGAAACTCTGCGTATCACCAAAAGCGGAACATGGAGACCTTACCAAACTATCCCGTACAAGTGTATTTATTATATAGGCTAGCTCTAAAAGTAAACTAATCTCAAAAACCAGTAACAAAAGTACTAAACTTCAAGTTTCCGATTTCTTGCAGAGGGTTATTGACACGGTGCGAGATAAAAAGAGTGATAAGATGTTCAAGCGGTTTCGCTTTGATCTCACATTTCGGGAAAGTGAACTTCTTAGCGAGAATATCCAGACGACGTCACTTTTATCGCCATCATAATCTATAACGACGCCCGGAGTTGTGTATAGTTGGATAAACAAAAAGAAAGGAAAACATACAGGTGCTATGAAAAGCGAGATAAATTGAATATAAACGGTAGTTTTGCTGATGCCGCGACAAGAAAAGAAAATCTGTCATTCTCAGCAGCGCCATTTATTTTGTTTCGACGTAGCGAGTCATCAATCACTCTTCTAGTTTATCGGTTCTACAGTGTTCGTAGAATATGCAGGCGGAGCTTTACGTTCGATCTCTCTAGGACGCGCTTAGAAATCAGCGAAAACGCGCGGCGTACGCGTTCTCTTTTCTAAGGGAATTAAAACGAAAACGCGAGAGGAAAAATACAACTTGGAAGAAATTCAAATCAGCTTCGCGCCTTTCTCAGTCCTAAGGCCTCTCTAAGGCTGTGCTGTCACCTTGATCATTTTCTGTCATCAGGTGATTGTGCGTTTCGGAAAAGAGAAGAAATCGCAAAAACACTCGACTGAAGTTGCTGGAAGATGCAGTACTTCAGCAATGTTCGGCTCTCTATTCTTGTTCAAGTCCTCGTCGCTGACAGCTTAACTTTAGGCAAATTTCTAAAATCATGTTCGCAATATATTTCTGAGCTTCCCCCCCCCCCCCCCCCCCACCCCCCACCCCCAATAATTCTTACTCCGCAGGCGACTGCTGAGGTGTTGCTGACTTTTATCAAACGTTCGGCTCATTCAATAACAGCTATGTGAACGGGCTTTGGAGCCGTTATTACTCCTAGTAACGCTTTCATGTCCTCTAATCTGGTGTTCTGTCTCCATACTTTGCCAACGCAGCTTTAGCAGATTCCTGGCAACAACCTTCTTATTGCTCTTTGTAACAATGTTCCATATTTCAAGACTATCCATAGTAACCCGTCCAGATACAATTTGGATGAGTGAAGGAAATAACAATGTTAAGAGCTGGCAGCGTTCACAATATTGCGTCTCCAAATGTAAAATAATTTACGAAGGATGCTTCGAACTTTCTGAGAATGGGAAGGCGAAAGCGGCCTACTTGGACCTATAGCGATGTGTAATGTAGCTCTGTTGCAACGCAATTTACACTCGCCTTTTTCTTTATTTACCTGATGCCGTTCACGTGACCTGCATTGCGGAAGCAACGACCCTTCTTGAGAGCAGATACACAAAAACTCGTTATACTGTATGCTAGGCTTTGAAAATCGCAGTGCAAAATTACCGGAAGCGCCGCGGGAACACTGTGCCTTCGCCCCCTTCACGGCGTCGTCTGCACTCCATGCCGTCTCTGTCATGCCGCCGTTCGGAGCGCTGTTTGGTGCGCTGTTGACGCTTTACGGCGGCCGCCTGGTGCCTATTGGAGCCGTGCAATTGAGTTTTCGAAATGCGACAGCTGCGCAAGAACCTGTAGCCTAGAAAGGAGAAGAAGCCAAATTGAGCCCTGCCCCGACTAGACGCGAACGCAACTCGCACGTCTGCCTAACGTCTGAATCTTGCATGCTTGCCATCGTAGACTAACATATATTCATTATGTTATTCTATGGAGCCATCGCCGCAGGACTTGCTTGGAGCACGCGTCTCACCCTTCTTCACACCCGTACAGTGCTGCTGTAGTTAACCCGCCGCGGTGTTGTATACTGGTTATGGTGCTTGACCATAGGTTGGCAAGCTCACTCATGAGTCGACTCACTCAGACTCGGATTGAGTCGTGAGTCTGAGTGAGTCCGGCTGAGTTATATTTTGGTGAGTCTGAGACCGAGTGAGTTCGCTTGAAGAAAATTTTGCTGAGTCTGTTTCCGAGTGAGTCTGGCTGAGTCTGAATCAGTCTGAGTCCGAGTGAGTTGAGGAAAACTTTAGTTAGTCTGAGTCCGAGTGAGTCCGGGTGAAGAAAATATTCGTGAGTCTGAGCCGAGTGAGTCTGGTTGGAGAAAAATTTCTTGAGTCTGAGTCCGTGTGACTCCGCTTCAGCAAAATGTTGATTAGTCTGAGTCCGAGTGAATCCTAAGTGAAAAAACATATTTAATGAGTGAGTATGAGTGAGCTCCAATCATTTTGGCGACCTACGCTATTCGCCATAGACAATGGCGATACCAGACTTCCATTACAAGTAAATGGCATCGCGAATTTGACCTTTGCTTAGATGGAGGTCGGTGGAAACCTTTCCGATGCTGTACGTTTTTTCGCGCGACAAATTACAGCCAATGTCTCGGTCGGCGCTGTCCTCCCATTCTTCTTCTGCCCGCTCGATCTCTATCCGTTCTTATAAAAGACCTGCTTATAAGAATGCACCCATCGCAAGCAAGCCTAGACTCTCGAACCGCGCTATTCGCGATACCGCCAGCCGATACGCAGGCAGTGGATCCCGCTGTCGCAGCCGTATGACAGATGCTTGGCCGTGTCCTCTCCGTGGGAACAAAGCCATGCCAGGAATAATGAAATCGTTGCGGAGCACGTCGGCTCTTTCCGGAACCCCTTCGCTCAGACAATGGCATGAATAGGTCGACAAGCGGAAAACTCTGGCTGTGTTCTGTTTGGCATTGTGTTGATAACTATTCCTAATTCATTTGACGTCACTTTATGCTATTTCCGTGCGCAAGCGGAACAAAACCGAGACAAGAAGTCAAGCCTACGTAATTCGTTTTAGACATGTCCGTACTCTCTTTAGGAAAGAAATGGCAGAAACATGAGAAGCGCGTATTGAATATCATAACCCCTCTCTCTTTTTTTTTTCTTGAAGTTGTTACATCTTACCCACAGTCAGTGTCTCTGCATACGTAAAGTGAACAGCCCACATTCGCACCTGAAATGCACGCGAGAACGTAATCCAACAGATATTTGCCAGATATACGATATCCTACCCTTTATGTTCAAGCACATCGTGCGCACACTCATGTATCTTAGTCGTAACGCTGCATTGAAGTTCCAACAGGAACTTCTTGTGACGTCACAGGTACTAAAAACACCTGTCCAAGCGTAAATAATCTTTAGCAACCAAGAACTATTACACCGTTCATACAGTAGAGAGGTGAAAGAAAATTAAAGGCAGGGAGGTCAAACAGAACAAGCATCAAGCTTACTTCCCAACACAGGAGTGCAGTCGGGACGAGTAGAAGGTTAAGAAGGGGAGAAAAACAGAAACAAAGCACGAGCACAAAATCGCAACAAAGGACGACACTTGCTAGTACTACATTGAGTTAACGGTAACTCAAAAATATTCTGACCTTTTACAGCAGAGCTGTCATGGTTGAGGTCTGCCGTGTGTCGTAGGGAGAAAATCGTCATTATTATGAACCGGCACGTGCTCAATCACGGCCCAAGCACTCGTTACAGAAAGTTAGCAAGAGAAACTGCAATGCGCGGCCCCTAGTCTGTGTTCGCCGCCCTTGCGTTCCTTGTTAATTTTGTGCCCAATCCGCCTTTTTCACGACGCCTCGGCGCATACGCCCTCCCCTAGCGGAAACGTCGCGAAACGTCTCCTCCCCTCGGAGGCTTTGCTTCTGGCAATACCGGTTCTCTCAGCCCCTACCAAACCCCTACCAAAACGGCAGAGGGCAGCACAAAAACATGAAAGAGGCGGATTCCTGCGGCTAACATCGCTACAGGAGTTTTACAACAAAGCTGTTATGGCCGAGGTTTGCCTATAGGCATTGAAAGAAAGAGACGGAAAGACACAGTCTCAACAGAAAGATAAAAAATGAGAGCAAGCATAGCCATGCATAATATAGTATAGCATGGGGTGGGAAGAGACAGGTGAGACGGTAAAAGCCCAGCCAAGCCAGAGCCAGCTAGGTGCCCACAAGCTCTGCCGTGACCCAGCCTTGCGTGACTTGTTGCAAGCTGTGCTAATTTTTACAGCGAAAGCTGTCATGAGATCACAGCAAGGGCCGTTTTTGGCGCCGTAGTTGTCCGCCGCCGCCGGTGTCCCTAACCACTATCACACGAAATAAGAATAAAAAATATAATGAAATGAGAAACGATATTCAGGATGGAACGAGATTTGAACCTGGGCCCTCCGCGCGGGAGCCCAGTATTCTACCTCAGACCCATGCTGGCTTTTTTTCTTCTTTATTTCCGGTTTTACGTCACACAAACGGGGACAACAGAATTGTGTTACAAGACACCAGAAACATGTAAGAACACATCTACCGTCAACCACTGGATGGACTACATTGTGATTTAAAATTCCTTCATAGTTATATAGAACCCTAGCTCCCAGAGCCATGCTGGTGCTTGAAAGTGCTTCGCAAGAAACACCCTATCCACGATGCGCAGCGCCTATAGGGGCGCCACTGAAAGCCGCGTTGCGGCGGCTGTTGGAACCGCTGGTGGGTCGCGTATTAGACGCTTGATTTGCGCGCGTGCGATTTGCCGCTTGTGCGCGTCCCAGATAATGACTTTTGCGGCGATAGTGTGCGCAAAGGAGCCGCACTTTATAATAGCGGACATGTGTCCGATGTCAAAGCTGTGTGGGACGACAATGTACGTCACCATACGCGCGAAGTGTTTGCCACAGACAAGCGTCAACAAGCTTCCCTACGAAGTGGAGCTCATCGTAAGTACACCGCCTTCGTTATAACGTCGCGATCAATAATGCCTGCATGCGTTGACGCGTGCAGGCATTATTGACACAGTAGCTTCGTTTACGTGCCATGTGTTTATATAGTAGATTTTGAGGGAGCGCTGTTGCGCCGACGTATAGATTTCACAGGTGCGGCCACGCGAAAGGTCAGCGTTGGTAAAACTTTGAAACCAGCACGATAAACTTGTGAAAAAATAAACGATTCACTTGTCATCATCGGTGCAGAAGCGCACAGCGAACATTCTGCACCAATGATCGCATTCCAGTGCCACCGATAGGTAGAATGCAGCCGATTTCGTCCAGCACACGTGTGATTCCACGGCGCTTTTGTAAAGGAGCCGTCACCTTCCCCACATTCTCTGGCATTGCGCTTCGCGCCATTCGTTTTTCAAGAGAGCCTAGGCATCGCGTCTTATCACTAATAACAACCTCATGTGCATTGTAGCGTCTACAATGCAGGCGAGGCGACCAAGTGTAAACGTAGTAGCGTTCGCTGAATACGTAGCGACATAAATGGAGAAATAAAAACACGGTAATCGTTCTAACACTGCCGTAAAAAAAGCGCGATTGCTTACTTTCTACGTCGTACAGCCGCAATCCACCGCCGCCGTCGCTCTCGCTCATGAAATAGCACCGGAAACCTGTAGAATTGCGCTCCTGCGATTTTTTGTGTGTGTTTGAGCAACCGACAACGCAGCAGTTATTTTTCGACATCGCTGAGGCACCACAGAGTCGTTAAATCACGACGAAAACACATCCATCCGTGCACTCGCGCAGACGCTCGCGCGAACGCTGCTCGCCGGGACCCGTCAGCGCTTCCGAGCCGTGGCGGCAGATGGCGTCGTCGGCGCTTCGCGCATCGCCTATACAGGCTTCAAATCGGGAAAGAACCATATTAACATATATGTAGTGTGGTAGAAGAGTAAAATGACAACCAGGCGTCACACAGTGTGAATTGCGCAATGAATGGGTTCTTGAATGCTTTCAACCCATTACAAAGAGATCTGCCATAATTCTTCATCGTCATTAGCCACAGCATCAACAAAGTGCACATAATGCCGTACAGGTGTTTAGCGGGTACCATGGTTCTCCGCAGATTGACGAAAAGCTGCATAGTGGCTGCTTCCCTACTTCACAAAAATTATGATTTATTGCCTAGTGGGTTTCCCGCAAGTGCACTTCTGTTGATTGCCAAGGAAGCCCATAAGGCTCCCATGATCCATTTCCTCAGGATCTCAATAAAGTTAATTTCCTCTTTTTCTTTCTCACGTTAACGTATATTATAAAGCGTGGTGGAAGAGTGAAATAACGACTGGGTGTCACACAATGCGAATTACGTAACTAGTGGGTCGTTTAAAGCTTCCAACCCATTACAAGTGGCTCAACCATAATTCTTCACCGTCATCAACCGTCGCATCAACAAAGTGCACATAGTGCCTTACAGATGGTACCTCGCTTCTCCGTAGTACGACGAATAATGTCGTGGTTGGTGCTTCCCAACTTCACAAAAATTATGATTTGTGGCCTAGTGGGCACGTTGCTAGTGTATTAGTAGCCACAATAGAGTTTACAACGGGCTCTAGAAATGCCGCTCTTCCAGCCTTCGCTGTGACTGCGCTGCGCTTTCCGCGCAGGCCTGGCGTTTTTTGTTCTACTCATTGCAGCAAGCGAAAAGAAAACAAATACGTGCAAGAAACACATAATTCTTGATGTTGAGCTGACTTTACGACCGCGGTGGTCAGGTTGTGGAATTGGAATGAATGAATGAATAAACTCTATTAAATGTCCGGGCGAGGCGGGGGAAAGAGGGGATTAACCCCTGTTCAGTCCCACCCTCCGTTGATGATGACGGCGTCAGGTGACGGCTTGAAGTCCTTGGACCAGGGTGCCATCTTCGGCTTGCCGGACGGCCCAAAGTCGGTCTGTCAGCTTGTCGCTGGTGTGTGCCGCCTCCCAGCGGCAGCGACGCCGACGCAGCCGATCCGCAGCAGTGACCACAGCTGCGGCGGCGGTCGGCCCCTGCCCTTGCGCGGTGGTAGCAGCAACGATTGCTCTCGGAGCTCAACATGTGTCGCGAAGTGAGCGGCGGCAGCGACATTAGCTCTCCCGGCACATTCCCAAAGCATGTGCCGCAGTGTGGCTCTTTCCCCGCACGCTTTACACGTGTATGTCGGCTATATGCTTGGATAACAGATGCGTAGGATTTGGAAACTGAAAATTTTTTCTTACAGCGTTGACTGCGTTTCGTTTAGTCTAAGCCCTTCCGTGTCACACTGGTGCCGTGCATAATACCGCTGAACGTTTTGCCGCTGGTCACAGCAGCTGATGAACATTTTCTTCTTTCAAGCGTGGGGCCTTCGGCTCTTTCTTTCGTTCTTTTGAGTTTGCAAGTAACGAGTCGCATGTTCAAAATACCGTAGACACAGAGTAGAACTGATAACAAGAAATACGACCGACAGCGAAAAGGAAAGCTGAAAAAGAAAGATAAGGCAGATCAACGCGACTGAGAGCAAGCGAAAAAGCAAAATCTCTCTAAAAAAAGTGAATACAAAAGCACGATTGCCGGCGAAGCCCACATTCACAGGCCCAGCCCGTAGCTCTTGTAAACAACTGTGGGCTTGGCGAGCCTTCACCGCTTACCACGGAGATTGCATTTCTCCTGTCCAACCGTGCGGAGTAAAATGGGGACCGGCTAGAGGCGCACGCATCCATCCTCGGAGCTCATACTCCGCTCCCAGAGGCGCACTGTATAGCATCCCGCCGTATAAGGCTGAAGGCAAAACAGAAAGTTAAACGGAATTGCTTGCTAAACTAAATACACAAACACAACACACAAGCACATATAACAACACGCGCGTTTGGAAGAAGTTAGAGGACTACCCTCTTCATTGTCATGCAGAGCGGCATGGCATCGTTGCTGCCCTTGTCGTGCCGTCGTCGGGCTCGGGTAGTTTGGTTTATCTCCAAGCGTCCCAGCTCTGAGGGCAAAGGCGAAGCCATTGGCCAAGCCAAGTGAGTATATGGCGAAAAAGAGCAATAGCGGCAAAACGACGCACCGCATATGCATAGAGATTGCCCGCAGATGAATTCCGAGTCCTAAAGCGCAGTCTGTGCGATCTAACTTTCTCCCGGCATATCCGTAGCAGGGTAAATGCGCCAGTATACTGGTTCGGCGTGTATAGGTTGTTTTGTTATTTCGTCTTGTTGTTGTAGTTGTTGTAGTAATTGTTCTTGTATTTCTTAGCGTCCGTAACGTTCTATATTTTTCTGTCACGCTTCATCGATTGGGGCTCATGCTCCAGTGTTCTTCGCGGCGCTGTTTCAAACTTTGAGTGCGTCTTTCACTAACAAACGAGAAAGTATAACAACGTGAACGTGGAGAACACCGGAGCATCAGCATTGAAGGCTACGTTCCTTGCACGAGCTGTACGGAAATACGCACAAGCTTTTCAGAAGAGATGCGTTCCAGAACAACCAAACACCAAATGTGGCTTCATACAGACGTAACCAACCGCAGACTATGGACTAACAGATTCAGATAGTGCGAAAACAGGACCCCTAAACAATTCAACAGAAGTATAAAAAGAAAACCTAAAGAAAGTGTCGACATACGCACAACACGTCCTCAGGAAGGCACGTGTTTGTGTTCGCGACACTCACAATTCTGCTTGAAGATATGCTGCTACGTGCGCGTCGACAGTTTTGTTCGCCGTGCACATGAACGTGCGCTTAGGAAGTTTTGTTCACCGTGAGCATGTCCTGGCGTTGAATGACACTGCACGCTCCTAGGTCATCAACAATCTTGCCAGGACATTTTTTTTTAAATTTTATGACATGCCAAATTTGGTTTTTGCGTCACTAAACTTTGCTTCTTCGTTTTTATTTGATTGTCTGGAAGTTCGCTTGTCTGTTTTTTACTCTTTCCCTCAAAGTGTACTTCTTAAGTGCTGTGTGACAAATACTTAAATGCGAGTGTGGGATCGGCATCAGGAACACGTGTTCTTGGCTCCATAGCGGATTTCCAGGAGCAATTTTTCAAAACACTGATGCTTCCTGGCAGCACAGACGAGAGGGGATGATTTTGAGTTCTCCCAAGCACATAGCGTGCACCGTAGACGCGTTCGTTGTTACGCGTGCGATGACGTCGTCCTTTCTGGTGGAGTTTGAAGCGTCAGCTCCAAAGACGTCAGCCGTCAGCGACAGGGTTCTTCCTACAGCCGCCGCCATGTTGTTTGCTTTGCTCTCAAATTGTAATTTTTTCTCGTCCTTTTATTACTGCAGAGGGCGTGCTGACGGAGCTAATGGCTGTCACTAGTTTTTGTTTTATTATAACTTACTAACGCGAGTTCGGTGTTATATATGGACGCATTATAACCGTCGGGACAAGAGAAGAAAGAAATGAAAAGATGAAAACTTTGCTATTTTTATATCAAGAGGCATTAGCCTTGAAGATTTTATTGTTTACGTGCAGCCGGCGTTATGAGTTTTAATCCTTTCCACTTTCCTCTCGGTCCTCATAAGTTCTCGCAGTAAGTACAAAATTTCTCCGAAATCTAGCCTGCTCACAGAAGCTGTTTCACAGGTGAAACGTGTCGCTATCACGCACCAAAAAAGCGGCAGTAATGTGCCCACTGTTCCGCCCCTTAACTTGGTATATATTTCTTTTATCGTCATACTCCCCGCGTTACTTTCTATCACATGCACAATTTATTTTTTCATAGAGCTCCTCCACTTTCCGAGAAAGAGTACAGGGTGAGATACAAGTTAATCGAGCCAAGCTGTTTATCATTCAAATCGTCATGGCATATATACGCGTCTCTAGGTACTTCATATCTATATGGGTCCGTCTTCTCTGTAACATCAGTCTCACCATATCGCTATGAATGAATGAATGCACAACTTTATTTTTCCCTGGTTAACGGGAAGGGGGCAATGGGACAGAGGGTGGAGGGAGGACCTACTTGAACCCTTTAATAAAACAGCTAAATTTCGCACATCCTGTCATTTGGGCCGTTCGCAAAAGTGTTATGAAAACTTTCAACAGAAGTGACTGACAGCGATCTATAATACTTGCTAACCTCCTCTTCTGTCACCGGCGCGCTTCACCACTGTAACTTCACCTGAACAACAACGAAAACAACAAGGAAGGAGAGAGAGAGAGAGAGAAGCGAGGAAAACAGGGCAATGCTTCGATAGAGATGATAAAGGAACAAAGCAAGCAAGCGACCAGCTTTTCACGGCCACAAGGTCAGTGGAGACTGTAAATGTTCGACGCAGCGGGAACAGGAAGGAAGTAGAGATGCAGAAAAGGCTGGAAAAGAGAAGTGAGGAGAATAACGGCAGAGGGTGGGTCGTGGTACTTGCTGGAGCCATGGCCCTTCCCCGCTGGAAGCACGAAAGATCAACCGGATGAAGAGGCAGCGCGAAAGCGGAAGCAGGGGTAAAAGGAGAAAAAAGAGAGTGAGGGGGGGGCGGTGTGCTGTCGATGATTCCTTCCCACCTTACGCACAGCGCGCGTATGGAGACCGTTCAGAAAGCACTGCCTAGTGTGAAAAATGATAGGGCGGTGGCCACCAACACCGTTTTTCGAGTACTCTCCGTGCGACCACCCGGGACATCTTTCTTAGATTTCACGCGTTCACTTGGGACCAAACTGCTCGAGAGGAAGAAAGGAAAGTGAACGAGTGGAGGGGAGGAAGAGAGACTGGGAGCGAACAGTACGACGGAAGCCGCAAGGGCAATCATCCATTAAGTGTTCCGGGTTAAATGACACTTACATAGAGCAGTGACCAAAGTTGCTAGGATATATCGTTGAACTCGCACCTCGTTTGTGCAATTCAGCGTGTTTTACGTAGAAGAAGATAGCATCTCGGAGTCGACAATATGGTCCACAAATAAGAAAATATTTTGATGGCGAAGATGCTGTGCTAATGAGTCGTTCATTGAACAAGGACAAAAGCCTGGGCTTCCAATATTGCTGCGTTTGGCTTGAGTGTGTCGAAGCGCCTGACGTGTTACGTCACGTTTCAAGTGATTTCCTCTGCGAATTATAGCGAGGACAGTTGCAGATGTGCTGTAGTGTCTCCTCGCTACCACAGTTGTCAGTAAACGAGTTGTCAGCCATTTCCATTCGAAAGGAGAATGACTTTGTGTAAGCCACTCTTAGCCATAAACAGCAAAGCAGAGTGGCATCATTTCGGCGTAGTCCCGTAGATGTCTCAAGACGCAAAGTGGTCGGGCAGTGGCGGTGGTGGTTGTGCAGTCTGCTTGCTGTACTACAAGTGGAGGAAGCCATTTCTTGTGCGGCCACTCGGAGTTGGCTAGCAGCATCGGTCCTTGATAGGGGTATTGTCTCGAGCCTGTCACCTTGAAGAGCTGATCGAGCAGCATTGTCGGCATGTTCATTGCCTATGAGGCCGCAGTGACTTGGCATCCACTGAAATGTCACGTGGTGTCCTTTCTCTGATGAAATATGGAAGAGATACCTAACCTCGAAGACCAACTGCTCGTATCGTCCGTGCCGCAGGGCTGATATCAAAGATTGTAGGGCTGCCTTTGAATCGCAGAAGATTGACCATCGTTGAGGTTGTTCGCGGTTGACTACACAAAGTGCAGCGCGAAGAGCGGCAAGTTCTGCGGCCGTCGATGTCGTTGGGTCGTTTGTCTTGAAACTGACGGGTCCTTTTTACTCACCTAAGAGGACTGGAAAGCGAAAGCCATCTTCTTTTTCTTCTCGGTCGATGTGTTGATCCTGCCCCGCCACCCTCTGAAAGCTTTCTGCTTCTAATATGCCTCCAGGATCGGAGGCAGCTACGATGTCATATGATGACATCATTATGTGATGTTCTGTCACTGTGATGTCACGATGACGACATAATGCCGTCACAAAATTTGGCAGTCTGTGGCTTCATGATGACCATGATTCACCATATGACGTCATCATGACGTCACAGATTGCTAAAATCACGTGATTGGGATTTTTCGCATCACTGGTGTTGACGCCGCCAATGGGACACACCGGCAAGGAACGCCGATCAATTTTCGTGTTTAATGAGGCATCTAAGGCTTCGCCTTAATAATATCAAGGAAGCTCTACCAATTACACCATTCAGCTTCTCTACGCCGTACCAAAGGCTCTCGCGAAATAAGGTAATCAATAATGCAAGAAATACGATCAGCTAAATAAGCCTCTCTGTAGCTTAAATGACGGAGGCCCGTCGTGCAGTAACCACTCGCGGCAAACAGTATGCCGGCGTCCTACGCAGCAGTGTGCCACTTGGCTTCCTTCCAAGGCGTCGACTCCTTCGGCGTTCAGGCGATGACCTCGATGGATTCGCCAGCGTCGCATCGCCACCGCTGCACTCTATCATGGTGATGTTGAGCAAGGCTGCAGCCGGTGACGACGTCGCTGCCTCGGCCATCGCTTTGCCAGCTGACTCTTAATGCTATTAATTCAGCCGACGCCGCGAACAATTTCTGTCGCGCTTCATATATATATATATATATATATATATATATATATATATATATATATATATATATATATATATATATATATATATATATATATATATATATATATGGTGAAGAAGAAACAGAGAAACAAGAGACAACGCCCATTCGTGGGCCGGCTGTTCTTATTCTCTACCTCATCTTTCTCTACTTCCCCCTAGCCCCCCGCGCGCCAGAGCCTCTGTGCCGCTTTTCGTCATCACACTCGGCCATGACTGCGACTCGCGAACCAGCCGACAATGTCTCCGGTGGGCGGTGTTGGCTACATCGCGGTGGTCGAGTTCGACCACGCCGCAACTTGTTTGGGAGACCTGCCCGAAGAGCCTCTGGTGGGCGACACTGGTCGAATCGCTGTGGCCGGTCTCGACCACGCTGGGGCTCAGCCTGAAACTTTGCCGACGCTGTCTTTGAAGGTTGGTCTCGGCCATACTGCGACATTGCACGGGAAGCTGGCTCGTTTGTCTTTGGTTGACGAAATTGGCACTTTCGCGGTAGTCGAAGTTGCCTGCAACGATGCGGCTTGGCTCGTCGATCTGCCGTAAGTGGGTCTGGTGGGCGACCCCGGCTGTGGTGATGCAGCGGTCGTCGCATGCCAAGCAGACAATCGTTGTACCGCCTCAGCTTGACGCTCTGGTCTTTATCTGCGCTTGCGTGCAGAGCCGGCGAACACTTGCGCAACGCAGAACGCGTGCGAACTCGGACAGGCAGCGGGACGGGATCGTTGTGAGTCTACAGAGCATATATATATATATATATATATATATATATATATATATATATATATATATATATATATATATATATATATATATATATATATATATATATATATATATATATATATATATATATATATATATATATATATGTATATATATATATATATATATATATATATATATGCGTGTGTGTGTGACGTAAGCAGGCATGCAGGGATGGCTGGTAGAAGCCGACGAGGCAGAAGTGCGCGTGACTTGGAATAAAAGTACGGCGTCTGAGCCACAGCACGTCTACCACATCTAGCGTCATATATATATATATATATATATATATATATATATATATATATATATATATATATATATATGATTTGAGGCGATATTTATATTTTTCCTGGGGGGGGGGGGGTCACCACTTTAGTCTGAGTGGGGGCCGGGTCGGACTATACGCGATGCGCAGCGCCTATAGGGGCGCCACTGAAAGCCGCGTAGCGGCGGCCGTTGAAACCGCTGGTGGGTCGCGTAGCAGACGCTTCATTTGCGCGCGTGCGATTTGCCGCTTGTGCGCGTCCCATATAATTACTTTTGCGGCGATAGTGTGCGCGAAGGAGCCGCACTTTATAATAGTGGACACGTGTCCGGTGTCACAGCTGTGTGGGAGACAATGTACGTCACCATAAGCGCCAAGTGTTTGCCACAGACAAGCGTCAACAAGCTTCCCTACGAAGTGGAGCTCATCGTAAGTACACCGCCTTCGTTATAACGTCGCGATCAATAATGCCTGCATGCGTTGACGCGTGAACCAACGTTTTTTCTCGACACAGTAGCTTCGTTTACGTGCCATGTGTTTATATAGTAGATTTTGAGGGAGCGCTGTCGCATAGATTTCACAGGTGCGGCCACGCGAAGGGTCAGCGTTGGTAAATCTTTGAAACCAGCACGATAAGCTTGTGAAAAAATAAACGATACACTTGTCATCGTCGGTGCAGAAGCGCACAGCGAACATTCTGCACCGATGATCGCATTCCAGTGCCATCAATAGGTAGAATGCAGCCGATTTCGTCCAGCACACGTGTGATACCACGGCGCTTTTGTAAAGGAGCCGTCACCTTCCCCACATTCTCTGGCATTGCGCTTCGCGCCATTCGTTTTTCAAGAGAGCCTAGGCATCGCGTCTTATCACTAATAACAAGCTCATGTGCATTGTAGCGTCTACAATGCAGGCGAGGCGAGCAAGTGTAAACGTAGTAGCGTTCGCTGAATACGTAGCGACATAAATGGAGAAATAAAAAAACGGTAATCGTTCTAACATTGCCGTAAACAAAGCGCGATTGCTTACTTCCTACGTCGTACAGCCGCAATCCACCGCCGCGTCGCTCTCTCTCGTGAAATAGCACCGGAAATCTGTAGAAGTGCGTTCCTGCAATTTTGTGTGTGTGTTTGAGCAGCCGACAACGCATCAGTTATTTTTCGACATCGCTGAGGCCCGACAGAGTTGTTAAATCACGACGAAAACACATCCATCCGTGCACTCGCGTAGACACTCGCGGGAACACTGCTCGCCGGAACCCGTCAGCGCTTCCGAGCCGTGGCGGCAGATGGCGTCGTCGGCGCTTTGCGCATCGCCTATACCGCGACAACACAGAAGTGTTTAATAACATTTTGGAAATAATACCGTGAAGCTTAAAAAGTACACCCAAATTTAACCTATCATCTGAGCATTCCATCAGCAAACTTCCCAGTCTTAGTTTGGCGTTGTAGATACGACGAGTATGAAGAACCCGCTGTGACTCTGGTACCTTAAATTCTCACTTATTAACGCGAGAGCGTTAAAGAGCTCGTTTCGCAGAAATTCCGGTGTTGGCGGCGGTGACGGCGTCGTTGGTTGTGAGCGAAAAATCATCTTGTCCGTGACGGAAAAATCGAGAAAGACGCAAATAAAATAAATAAAAATTTTGGGTCCATGTGAGGATGGAACCCACGCCGTCTGCGTGTCAAGCAGGTGTTCAACCGCGGAGCCACGCTTTTCCTAGAAACTGCTTCGCAAAAAAAAAAAAAAAAAAAAAAAAAACAAAAAAACGCTATATGGATGTCACGTAGAGGAAATTGTGTGTCTAACGTAAGCAATATTGCGTGGCAGAAGCGTAGAATCGCGCCAGGCGTCAAAACATGTGAATCGCGCAACGAGTGTGTGTTTTAAAGGCCCACCCATCACAAAGCGCTCAGACATTTGTAATAATCATCATCAGCAGCAAAAATATCAACAAAGTGAACAGCTGCGTAAGTTCGCGTGTTGGTTTACGGACGCGTAGTGGGCCCATCACTGATTTGCAAAATGAATATTTATGGCGTAGTGGGCACTTCAACAACTGTACTTGCAGTAGGCATTTTAGGATACTTTAAAATGGCCAACGTTAAGCGCACACTCGTTCGTTTCCTCACGGCATGGTTGAGGCATACACCAAGAGCTAGCAATTGAGAAGGCGATGCGCGCGGGTCCCGATTACGCTATCGCGTTCTACTCTTGAAGGCGAAGCTCAAGCGTCCTGCACGTTTTTAAAGAAAACATGTGGCTAACAAAGCAAGGTACTTCGCAGAAGTCTTCAGGATAATCCGAGTGCCAATTTCTTTACTGTTACAGCCCTATAATATAAAGTCTTTCTAAAGGAGAATATCAAGTTCACTCGATTAATACTTAAGCAAACGACATTGAGCTGGTTGTGTATAGTTATAAGATTATAAATCACTACGGATTTATATGCCAGGTGTCGTTCCTTGCACTCCTACTTTTCCCAGCTTGGGTGGGGGGTGAACGGAAAAGCGGTGAAGTGGCCCTTTACTCCTCCCCTCAGGTTCCTCCAAGTAAATAGCCTACGTAAACTGTGTAAGCTCAAATTTTCCTTGAAAAAATGTGGGCGATTATAACGTTAAGCTACCCGGCATTGTTTCCTTCCGTATAGGCCCTTAGCAGTTAATGATTGGTCGAAATTTTCTGGGTTATGCTCACAGCGCCTGCTAGTAAAACGACGCAACAAATGACGCGTAAGTCATCCACCGCGTAATTACCACGTACGCATGAATGCGTAAAAAATAATAATAATGAACTATTTTCAAAATGGCGTATTGTTTGTCCTTGGTTCTTCGCTATTCGTCAAAAATGCTTAATGTGCCATAAAATTGCCTCCAATTGTTACGCGACGTCACAAGTCTGGGAGAACTCGCGGCGTTAAAATGAAGTGTGCACAATAAGCAGCATATTAATTTGCTGAACAGTAACTCTTTTTTTTTTCGGAATAGCCAGACAGTGTCTCTTTCTGAACGTAATTTAGGAAGGCTGCCCGCCAATCACATTGGCAGCGGCTGCTTATAGCAGTGGGCGAGCTGGATTCATATGTGTATGATAGATACTTTCAGTTGTAGCATAGCGATGCTGAGCTGTTTTAGCACGTGTACAACTCTCTGGGAAATCATCGTTGCTGACAAAGAGGTAAAGAGAGAAGTGAACATTATTAGGAACAGACACAATCCTTTGTAGGTAGGCAGCCTTCTTAGTCCAGAAAACCGTGGACGCTGATCATCTCCCTGGTGAGGTAGATCAAGTAACGGGGCAAGCTAGAAAGCTGGCCTTCTCAATTTACTCGAGTCCGCTGCCTTTTTACAAGCCGCTACGATCGCTGCAGGCTACCATATGATCAGCCAAGTGAAGCAGGCTAATCGGATACTAAAGTGGCAATCTATTTTAGCTGTCCTGGCTATAGGCACAACTAAAATACTGGACACTTCTGCACACTCAACTCACAGCAGCTTGATTATGGAGCAGTGGCGATGCTGTTCGTTTTCAAAGAACTGAATGTTCTGAAAAAGGAGAGCGTTTGATCGGGCTATAAAACGTTGACTGGCTCCTGCCCATATTTGCGACGAGGATTACTTAAATTTCAGGCCAGGCAGGACAAAATCAAATCATGACAGATTGCTGTAATAAAAGCGTGGAATATGCAGCTCTCACCGCAGGTAGGTGATCAGTGCGTGATCATGACACACGGAGGACAGTCGTCACAGCAGAATCGTAGGACAAATTTTATTACAAAGTTACATTA
Organism: Rhipicephalus sanguineus; assembly: GCF_013339695.2. Taxonomy (NCBI): domain Eukaryota; kingdom Metazoa; phylum Arthropoda; class Arachnida; order Ixodida; family Ixodidae; genus Rhipicephalus; species Rhipicephalus sanguineus. Next base: position 39,812,992 of record NC_051177.1, read on the forward strand.
TCGCTGCGTTCAAGTAAAGCTTTGCCTGACTTGTTAGTTTCCCAGTGTGCAGCCGACAATAACCACTGTCGAAAGTGGGGGGGCTCCGCCCCCCCAACATTTCTCAGTAAGGGGGTTAGCGCCCCCCCTTGCCCCCCCCCCCCCCCCACCCGGTAGATACGCCTATGACGCTGCACTATGTTGCAGAATATCTCCAAGAAGGAATTTCCGCGTTCTCGCGTCGTTGATCGTAAAGTCCCACACTAGTATATAGTCTGCGAAGCAAGTGTTGGTGACGCGCTCAGAATTTATAGATATTCCTTATTGAATGTCTAGTATTCTTTCCTATACACATGAGTATCCCATCACGGATGTGTTAGAGCATTTTGCACGTAACCAAAGACTGATGCTGCTGCCGGAAGCGAACTATTGGCCTATCGTTCAGCAGAATATCCCAGTCTGCCTGTGCGTCGTCACAGCAGTTCTTCGGATTGTGTCACTGCAGCCCTTCACCTTATGTGTCACCTAAGGAGGCACTTTCAGAACTTCGTGAGCGTTTCGGTGCGTGGTATCTCCACCGTGGCCTCATTCTTACGTTAATCAAGTCTGATTATGTCGGCATTATATTCAAGGCTACAGTTTGAAAGCGTGCCGAAATAATTACGATAATTGTTGTAGAAAAAAAGCTTACATTCCTAGAACCCATTTAAAGGCCCCGGTGTTGTCACTATCGGCTTACTATGAAGTATACACTGTCTTTATTAAGCCTTCTTGCACACACGGGCGTCATAGAAACTTTTAATGACGGCCAAATCTCGGTATAGCGTCATTCATTGAACGACGCAAACATCTTAAACCGTTACCCAACATTTAACAGCAGCAGTTTTGCACGCCTTTGTTCTGAACATTTCAGCATTTCAGCATTTCAGCAACTCCAACTCCTCTTCAATCTCGTTCCAAAGGCTCAAGTGACATTCTCTTTGAGAATCGACAAAGAACGAAAGCTAATGAGTAAAAAAGAAAGAAAAAAATATAGTCAGGAAAGCGGAAACACAGAGCGCGATTCTTCTCTCTTTGAGCCCCTGTAATAAGAAGGACCTTCCGAGTACCTTAAAACTGCCCTTGATTGGAAAATGTTTTCTCAGCTCGTTCCGGCATATACGTAGTGGTTCGTGTCTCTTTCTCTTGCGAAGTTTCCGATTACATCTGTTTCCCTGTGCGAGCTGCTGCTCTTCTTGCAAGCAATCGTAACCTTCTTCCGTTCTACTTTTTGCTGTCTCCAACGTCCTGTATAATGCTTGATCCTCTCTTCTCTCTATCTCTCTTTCCGTCCCTCCCTCTCCCTCTTAAGCTTCAACTCAGCAGTTGTCATCGACAGCGAAACGGACGGAAGCTTTTAGGCAGTCGTCTCCGAATCACTTTCGTATTACTCAATGCTGCCGTTCTCCACCCGAGCAGCGAGGGTCTCCCCTTGATCTCCTGCTTCAGAAAAAAAAATGAAAAAGAAGTCACAGGGAGCCGCCGGAACTTGAGAAAGCTTTTTAGCTGAAGGACAGCTTGAAAGCGGCGCTACTTCGATCGCACGCACAAGACCAATGTGACTGAGCGAGCCTTTGCCGCCTGCAATAGGATTTCCTATCCGCTTGTATTTCTTTATTTTTTTTTCTTCTTTGTTACTTTCTTTTTCTAATACGTCTCCGTTCTTCCGCGTCATGTCAGCTCTGCCCTGGGCCCAGCCGCAGCAGTTTTCTGCTTCTCCGAGCCCTTCAAGACTTGGGAAGAAATGTGGATATGACGAGCTCAATAACTGGGGCGTTTTCTTTTTTCGCCGCTTTTTTCTTTTAGTTTTCGAAAACAATGTCAGTGTCCCCTTTCAGGCCACACTTGATTGGGCCAGTTAGTTCGGTGTCCTCCAACCGCTGCTCACTGAGGAGATTTCCGCGTGTCTTGTGAACGGCCGTACTGTGTAGTTGGGAACGCTTTTTTACAGACTTTTTAATAAAAGTACTATGACAGTTAGTCCTTTGTCGTCTACGGACACGAAATCTACGCCGAGACGAAAATACTTTGCCGAAGCTAAAGTGACTTTGAAATGAATATGGGACGAAAATATTTAAATAACTTGTTATTTATTGACATGCGGGCACTTATTTATATGGGGAAGTTGTAGGCTGTCACAATTTAATACATGCCCACTCTTTTTTTTTTAGAAATGACAACAGTTGCACGAAATTTGAAATATTCATTATCGAATTTTAAGGCCGATACCGAAACTGACCGCAACCGGTGCACAGCAAACGCGACCATTCTGTTGCGTCAGACAGGAACTTTCCGTGACATCTATTAAGCTTAAAGGAACAATTATTAAGCTTGGTATTGAAGCGAGAAAGCCTTAGATACCTCACCAAACGCGAAAAGTGACCGTCGGCGGTGTTGGCGGCGTCAACACGAGGGACGCAAAAATTCATCATGTAATGACGTCGCTCTACGACCTCATTATGACGTCACAGGTCGCCATAATTTGTGACGCCATTATGTCGTCACATCACTTTACGTCACGTGCTAACGTCATCACAGGTCATCATCTCTTGGGCGAAGATAGGCGGATCCCGGAGCCGCGCTGCAAAACCACGTGAGGTGCAGATAGCTTCCAATGCCTCCGATCCCGGAGCCGCGCTGCAAAACCACGTTGTATGTGGGAAGCCTCGGCGGTGTGGAAAGCCTTGGGCGAATACACAAGGGAACGTGTGACTTTTCCATGTTGCTCTACAAATGAACCAATAATCGAAACTCGATTCGGTATTCGGTGGTGCAGTTTTTCTCGAATATTCGTACTTGTGATTTTTGTTTTCTACTTGACCACCACTAATTGTAGTACAACGCCACTCTGTGCTTGAAGACCCGGTAGGGGCAATCGTGCGCACCTGGCAGCGGCATTCTTCAAGCGGAAGAAGCGGTCGCTCGAGTCAGCACCACTGGTATGCATGTTAGAGCGCGTGCCGGTGTGACGACGCGGCAGAACCGAGAGTCCCGAGAATTCGTCGTGACGACAGCGTCGGAAGAGACGGGACTTCCGTTGCACTGCCGGTGGGGCCCCCGATAGAGGCGAGCGTCACAGATGGCGCCGCTCAGAGTTCCGCGAAGAATTGGCGCTCACTGTCAAGTGAGTCGGGAAGGCGCGTTTTCCTCGGGTCTCTGGCCGTGTGGGCACACCATTATGGTGTCAGGGACTATGCCACGTTTGATGGTGGCATAGTCCAGTACCAGCTCTCCGTCAAATCGGAAAGCTTTGATTCGTTGATTTGACACAACAGAGCCAGAAAACGGATGGGACCACAAGGAGAGACGCCGTACGCTAACTTAATCCAGCTTTGCTGAACACTGACAGCGCCAGTCAACATTAGTTAAGAACAATAAAAATGAAAAAAAAAAAACATTTTTTTCTCTCTGTCTCTCCCTTTTTCTTCTTCTCGCTCTCTGAGAAACAAAGCTATTATCTTAGAGACTGTGTGGTCGGCATGCTTAATGAGTGGAGACGAAAATAAAGAAACTAAATGGTTTAGTTCCTTTTCCCCCTTTGCTTATCGCTCTTGCTCTGTTGTTGGCCGGCGATGCCTGCGTTTCGCAAAACTAAATTAAGTTTAGCGTCCGTCCCATCTTGTTTCTTTCGTGCTAGTTCGTTTCATGAGGCTGCTAATATGTCAAATAATCTTATTCTAGTTATAAACCGGGCTCTCAGAAGCAGTATTTTTGAATAAAGGGGAGTAGGGCTCAAGAGGCAATATGAGGAGGTGTCCATCTCGACATGTGTACAGTGGCGTAAAAAATTGATTTGTATGAATTACTGGAAACACTTGGTAAACCATTGATTTCAATTCACGCAGACCCTCTCTAATGATATGCTCGCCACCGTGATTTGACGGCAGTTCGTTCTACGAAGAACAACTCTAGAGTGGGATTTACTTGGTGCACTTAAAGACCCGTGCCTATTGTGTATAGAAAGATGTTTGCGATTCCCTCCCTTTTCCTGTATCCTTCTCAGTGCGTTTGGCTGGAAACCCTCACTATTCGCTACCAACTAGCTCAGGTGAGCGCTGATCTCCAGCCCCATTTCGCGTCTCGGACACCGCTTGTGAACCAGCTTGCCTAGATACGAACTAATGTACGCCACCTCATTCTTCACAGCTTGTAGCGTGTAACTTACTATAACGGAACTAAGATATGGAGCGTCTCACTAAGGCCCGCAGCCATGGGGTGAGGGTGTTCTAGAATGTTAGATGGAGGGGGGCGTTTTGCCGAAAGTAGATTAGGAAAATAGGCATTTTTCTCAAAAAGTAAAGGCCTTCAGCAAGTGCCCTCCCGAAAAAAATTTCTGGCTACGGGCGTCGTCTCACTATGCAGGATAATACGCTACAAACAAGGTATAACACCATCGCAGTGATGCAGACACGGCTAATGCTTCAGACTGTGCGCACTTCTGTTTTGCACAGCTGTCACGGGCACTTCTCACGCGAGCGCATGCGCTTGTGCAGATGATACGAATCTCCGCTTCGCGCTGAGATGGTCAAAGTCTCAGCATGAGCGCCTGCGATATTATGGCTCGCGAGCTCACTTTAGCTGACTGCTCGTATACATGCTTTCTAAAACGTATCTAGTTTGTGATTTTTTTTCTCTGAGGATTAGTAGCTTAAATAATGAGTTTACTATTGGTAATCCCGGGCTTTTTAAACACTGTACTCCGCTATGTGTGTGTCTGTTTCTTTTTTTTTTTTTTGCTCTGATACGGTCGTCGTGGCAGCCACTCGATGTCTTTATTTATTTATGAGTCACATAAGTTTTTTGTCGTCCTTCAAAGTCATGAGGACGATTCGTGGTCAGCGTTATGTTGTGAACAAATCCTGCACTAACCATAACGTGTTCTATTGCATTGGTGGGCTGATTAGATTGGCTGCCACAATACACACGATGCCCCGCCACGGTGGTCTAGTGGTTATGGCGCTCGACTGCTGACCCGAAGGTCGCGGGATCGAATCCCGGCCGCGGCGGCTGCATTTTCGATGGAGGCGAAAATGTTTGAGGCCCGTGTACTTAGATTTAGGTGCACGTTAAAGAACCCCAGGTGGTCGAAATTTCCGGAGCCCTCCACTACGGCGTCTCTCATAATCATATCGTGGTTTTGGGACGTTAAACCCCAGATATTATTATTATTACAATACACACGACCCACTTGGTTTGAAGACGGTCTTGTCTCTGTCAACATCGTCTAGTATAATCAGCCAAAACAATGTCTAGAGTGCGACAATGTAATGATCTAACGGAAAAAGCAACTGGAACGCTGGATACGCTATAAGTAAAAGCACTTTTTTCCAGCAGGGGCAGGCGACATCCCATCTTGTTTTCTTCGGCATCGTCTATGTGCCGTCTTTATCCCTTCGTTATATAGATGCTGTGGGGCATTCCCACAACTCACGCAGTCCACCAATGCCTTTGGGAGACTTGGCGTTTTTTTTTCTTCGCGATATAAGGGAGCATTCTGTGCACGTACCGAGAAGTCGAAGGCACATAAGTTTCGCAGTTACTGTTTAAGGAAAATCCCTTGCTTGATTCTAGCGACTGTGTCATTGTATAGTTCATTTGCCGGTTATTTCGTAATCATACATTTTGAAGATCAGAAGCAGAGAATATGACGCGGCCTGACACCGATTTCTCAACGGGGCAGCCACACTATTCGCGGCGAGATCGACCTATAGGGGGCAGGACCGCCACCGCGCTAGTGTGGATACTGGTTTCGTGTGGTGTGTGTAGAAGTGCACGGGGCTTCTGTTTTCACATTGTGATTTTGTGTTCCGTACCCGCAGAAAACTCTTCGTTATCGACGGTGAGGTTTTGTTCGGTGCCACAATGCCGCACATACTGCACAGAGCGAGGGATAAGCTTCCATTTCTATCCCACCGACGCGGAACGTCGCCGACTGTGGCTCGTTAGGCTTCGTAACGGCAAGACGCCTTCCAAGTACGCGATGGTGTGCAGCAAGCACTTCGACGACGGTGCATTCTAGCGTTCGCGAACGAGAACGGATGGTGAGTAGTCAGCGATAACTTCGCTAATGTGTGCATTTATATGCTTGTTGCTGCTGTGCACTACGAGCGTGAAGACGGTTGTAGTAAGCGAACGCTCGGGGAAGCTTCCATGTGCTTTGAGTTTCCTACACTTCCGCAGGAAAATTAAGCGAGAATCAATCGAGAAAGAAGAAAATTAATTCATGGAATTTATGCTGTGTCATTCATGTACCGTCTGTGCTGTGAATGCAAAGTTTGTTCGCGCTTGGCTATGAGTCTGTTCAAACGAGAGTCCCCGAGCCATTTTGTAGTTCGCGCATGTTCCATTGTGTTTGCACGGCCGTGAGAACAGTTCTCAGTGTTCCGCAGGGCAAGTACGTGCACCGAAACGCGGCAAGTGTGTATGCATGATCTGGTGCATAGTAAAGGGTATCGTTTTATGAGCCCTCACACGCCACGTAAGCGATGAAAATGCGCGAGCGAGTTTAGCGCCACTGCTGATCTTGATGAATATATTTTTCTCGCTCGCTCTCTCTTTTTTTAAGGGTTTTCGCGGAAGATATTGAGGCCTGACGCACTTCCGACACTGAACTTGCCAAAGCGCAAATTTGACAGGCATAAGCTACCTCGCAAATACACGGGTGTCTTTGTATACATTGCTCCACAAGTTATAATATCGCAAGGCAACTAAGTTTTGCGATTTCCGTGTCATTCCATTTTCTGTTCTGTTTAGGAGACAATTTAAGTATCGAGGTGTCAGACGTGACTTGACAGAAATATTTCTCTGCAGTGGGACCAGGACCATACACAACTAACGCTCGTCGCGTAACCTATAAACGACAGTCCAGAAGTTATACACCTAGCCACAACGCGCAAGTGCATGAGAGCCTTTTTTTTTTAACACCGAGCCGCTAAAAGGCTACATTCACATGAGATTTAATACTTCTCATGTTTAGGACAACGCCAAGTGCACTTTGCAATGCGCTTGAACCACAGAGCGGCACCTACACTGATATGACTCTCGTGAACGGACGGTATACGACGACCACACACAGCACTCTCGACAAGTGCACTCACTGATCTTATTACAGTACATATAGAGCCGATCAAGGCCAAATGCTTCTTTACATCGTGTTAGGCATACGTACGTACGGTTGAAGTTGCACCAACGCAACGGAACAAACCGCCTTTTGACGCCCTGCATGACGTACGCGCACATGCAAACACAACGCGGCTAGCAGACGACGCATGGAGCAATCCACACTAGACGCGCTTCAGCCAGTAGCCGCCAGGCGGCGACTCCGCTCGATCTCGCGGCCAATAATTGACAGTCCCAAAGTTATACACCTAACCACAACGCGCAAGTGTATGAGAGCCTTTTTTTTTGTACCACGGAGCCGCTAAAAGGCTATATTCACATGAGATTTAATACTTCCCATCTTTATGACAACGCCAAGTGCACTTTGCAATGCGCTTGAACCACAGCGCGGAACACTGATATGACTCTCGTGAACGGAGAGTACGACGACCACACACAGCACTCTCGACAAGTGCACTCACTGATCTTATTACAGTACATATATAGCCGATCAAGGCCAAATGCTTCTTTACGTCGTGTTCGGCATACGTACGAGCGGTTAAAGTTGCAATAATGCAACGGAACAAACCGCCTTTTGAGGACCTGCGTGACATACGCGTACATGTGAACACAACGTGGCTAGCAGACGACGCATGGAGCAATCCACACTAGGCGCGGTTCAGCCAGAATCCGCCAGGCGGCGACTCCGCTCGATCTCGCGGCCAATAGCCAGGGTTAGGTATCTTCACTTTTATGCTTATTAACGAAAAAAATGGAAATCGTGTCATAATGCCTCGCAAGAGGTCGGGTTTTTGCTATTTCACTCTGACATTTCACTTTTTGTACGTCACATAAGCGGTGGCTGAACATAGAGGACCACCCAGTTAATACTGCCGCCTACATGGCACCGAGATAAAAAAAGAAGAAAGGAATGACATATGTCGAGTGACCGCTTCAGGAAAGAGGCAGGTGAAACACAAAGGGTAAATGAAAGTACACGAATTCACCCTCTCCCTCTTCTTTCCCTCGGGACGAACGCAATACGCTTAAATTTTATGAACGGATATTCATTTCTATGTTTATGTTTCTCGTCGACGAATTTGACTGATCTGATTTCAGTGAACACAAAAACGCAACACTTGTTTAGACGCTTTGTAAAAGCTAAAGACGCATCGTAAAAGTGTACAAAAAAATGCGTATTCCATTGCCCCCACGAACACAGAAATCCTATTTTCAACCAAAAGTGTATTTGCTTTTTCATTGAACCGTGTGCGGGCGTTCGTAAAGGCTGCTTAGACCTAGGTCGCAGCGAACAGCATCAATTTCGCATCAACGTTGACGTCTAACTATAGACACGCACTCTACGTAGCTTTCTTAGATCTCCTTAATTCGTCTTCTCCTCGGGCGAACAAAGGTAGGCTCGCAAGGCCGGAGTCACAACGTCCAGGCAACGGTGCCGCTTTGTACCCCCGCAGAGCCAGTGCACTCTACGCGGTCATCGAGGATGGCATTCCAGGCACGCCCCTCGCATTCTTCCGGCTACATTCACTGTACTATTTCTTTTTCTCACTACACTACAACTCCTCCTCCTCTCACGGCTCGACAAAACCGGATAGGAACGTCGACGTCATCCCTTGTATGTGTGTTTCGGCGCCACGCGCATCACCACGATGTGACGCTCTGTTCGGATCAATGATGGCCAATCAATTCGCGGAATTCCGAGGCAGCCCGTTCTTTCTTCCTCTTCTTCTTCTTCTGCACTGGTGGAGCCATTGTACCACCACTGTAGGTGACCGCTGGACCAATCAACAACACGGAAAACTGCACTGCGTCTCACCAAATTCCGTGCAGGGAAGACAAGGGAACACCGAATCACGCTGGACACTTGAATAGCGCTATAATAGAGGGACAGGCATCAAGGCGAAAGTACAGGTTGCTAGTTGTCTTCCAGTGGTCTTAAAATTTACGGCACGACTCATCAAGTAGTCTTCATCAACGCCTTAGTAAAGGGCGTGTCATTCAAGGATTCAATCAACGCACCCGTCCTACAACGAACCTTTCTTGTTGCGACACACTCAGTCGAGCTGATGACGGCACCATCAATATTTTGTTGATTGGGTTCTAACACAGCGTTCTCGTCTTGCGACATGGAAAACATGTATAGACCGTGGACGAAACCATGGATACGCAATACGCAAGTCTCAAAGTGCGCAGCTAGCATTTTATCTTCGTTTGAACCACGACAGGTGCCTCCGACATTTGGGCAAACGCGCATTACAGACGAGCTTCGTTGCTAATTATGATAAAAAGTTCATTGAAAGTAAGGTCAGGCACATGTATAGGAAAGAAAGACAGAAAGAAAAAAAGAATGGGTCTTCCAATATGCGCCGGCAATCTAGTGGTGATAATTTCATTCAGCCTGTGTCGCACAGAGGGATGACAATGGAAGCACAAAAGAGGAGCCCCTGTTTATCCAGTTCTCGCTCAACATTCAGAGTGACGCGACGCGCAGCTTTCACTGCACTATACGCAGTTGCTGTGACAGAGCTGTAGCACAGGGACACAGTCCTGCAAAGACATGCCGTGCGTTGCGCTCCGTGCGCTCCACGCTGACGAGATCACTTCGCCTTCCTGCAATTCTCACTTTTTGTCAAACACGCGTCCGTTTGCCGTGTGGCTCCATTCAATTGGCTTGACTGAAACGAGATCGCAAAAAGCCAGCCCATGGCTCTATTTTTTCTGATTCAAAAGCGAGAACACGTCAGCGCCAGCTGTGAACGCAGGCTCAATTTCTTGTGCTCGAACGTAGGCCTCAAAAAGTGGCTGACTATAGAGAGCAGAACGGGGCGATTGTTTCGGATTCAATACACGTATCTGATTGATTTTAGCACTGTTCGTTTGAATTTTGAAGAGGTGCTTCACAAAAATGAAACCCATTGATAGGCGATGCGAGAATAATCACACTTAGAAAGGACAATGAATGAAGGAAGAAAGGGAATTTTGAGGGCCCGTGTCTTTGTTTGACACAACCTGTATTTCATTTTTCAAGGCCTAACACAGCACCGCAGCAGTTTACAAAGTACTGCAGCAGGATTTTTATCACGATATTGGAGCACCACTGATTCGCCTCTGCGGATAGTATTATTGACGTCCTTCCTTTTCCTCGCTTTGTTTTGTTTTTGGGCAGACGCTGCACATGTCGCAAGTTGGTGACAATTCTCTCATTTTCTTCAGAGTTAAATTCTGAACTACAGGAATATTTCAACTGATACGTTCTATAATATTTGTCATGCACTTATACGAGAACAAAACAAAGGTGAAGGACATTTTATTAATTGTTTTTGACAATATTCTTACCAACACTGTCAGTGTTACTCTCGCTATCAAACTAACGTCAATTTATTTCCATTCTCACGCTGCTAAGAAATACCAGACAAAGAAAGAGATGGTGACTGCGCCTTTGCCGCATGCATTTTATTTGTATCTGCCTGATCACTCTGTATGAGATAATTATCGTCCAGCCCATAGAATAACAAGTTCGGTTCTTAATCATGTTACGATCGACAGCTTCTTTCATCTCTCTTTACACTGCTGTAGTTCTCTAGCGATAAACGCTGTATCATCAGCCAAATCACCAACATGACGAGAAAACAGGCATGATAATTAACGTACACGCTTGCGTTTTAACGAAGCATTTCGCATGTCGTCTCAAATCCTCGACTCGGTAAAAACACAAGTGTTTACGTTTTCAAAGCGGACTTCAATGTGTTTCCAATACTGTTCGAACCGTTGTTACGCTGGCCTCTCACTTAAATTCTATAAACAACGACTTCAGCGCGGTGCACGCATTCGGCGCTGCGTGCACTGATCAGTCGTGGACTCCTCAGCACGCCACGCCACTTTAGAGGGCTCTCCGAAAGCAGCCCACTAACGTGGCATGTGAAGTCCCCCGCCTTTTATCACGCAGATCCCCCAGAGGTCCAAGAAGGCGTCCACCGCGCTATGGGGCATACACAGTAGGGTAGCTGTTTGGGCTTGTTGGTTTGGCATGACACAGGTTGAAAGCGCAAAAAGACGAAGACAGAGAAGAGGCTTGACACACACGAGCGCTGACTTACAACAGTATTTTATTCGGAACCAGGCAACCACATATATAGCACAGAAGCCGTGACACATCACGTGTGCGCTGTCGGCACAAAATTCATCTCCCGACGCAAGAAACATAATTCTTTCCTAGAAAGAGCAATAGACGGTTGTGATACACATGCGTCGCCTAATCTATCAATTAACTCCGCCTCAATAATCTCGCGGGTTAGCCTATTTTTATTTGTACTCACAACTGAACACTCGTCGTAAGACGGGTCACACGTGGTCATAACAGTGCAAGATCTACAGTGTGCATCTAAAAACCCCCCTCTCATCTCGGATACGTTGTAACGATGCTCCCGGAGCCTATCATTAAGGCATCGTCCACTTTGGCCAACATAATAGCTACCGCAAGTCAAAGGCAGTTGATAAACTGTGCCTTTTGCGCAGTCAACGAAAGAATTTTTGTGCTTCTTATCACACTCACTATTCTTGGGGGCACACACGCTAGTCAATCTGCACAAAGATCGCAGTTTATCTGGCGCAGAAAAAACAACTCTAACGCTTGCACGTTCACCGATACGTTTTAGACGGTGTGAAAAACCGTGAATGTACGGAATAACTGCTAGTTTACTTTTTGAAGGCGGAGAAATGGTTCTTTTTGGTGCCATATGGTTCAGAAGGCCTTCAGCAACGCTAACGAGTACATGCGAAGGATACCCCGCATCCCTAAGGCGAAGAACTTGCTCATAGAAACTGTCACTCATGAGCTCGGGGGAAGACCTACGCAAAGCATTCCCCCGAGCTCATGAGTGACAGTTTCTATGAGCAAGTTCTTCGCCTTAGGGATGCGGGGTATCCTTCGCATGTACTCGTTAGCGTTGCTGAAGGCCTTCTGAACCATATGGCACCAAAAAGAACCATTTCTCCGCCTTCAAAAAGTAAACTAGCAGTTATTCCGTACATTCACGGTTTTTCACACCGTCTAAAACGTATCGGTGAACGTGCAAGCGTTAGAGTTGTTTTTTCTGCGCCAGATAAACTGCGATCTTTGTGCAGATTGACTAGCGTGTGTGCCCCCAAGAATAGTGAGTGTGATAAGAAGCACAAAAATTCTTTCGTTGACTGCGCAAAAGGCACAGTTTATCAACTGCCTTTGACTTGCGGTAGCTATTATGTTGGCCAAAGTGGACGATGCCTTAATGATAGGCTCCGGGAGCATCGTTACAACGTATCCGAGATGAGAGGGGGGTTTTTAGATGCACACTGTAGATCTTGCACTGTTATGACCACGTGTGACCCGTCTTACGACGAGTGTTCAGTTGTGAGTACAAATAAAAATAGGCTAACCCGCGAGATTATTGAGGCGGAGTTAATTGATAGATTAGGCGACGCATGTGTATCACAACCGTCTATTGCTCTTTCTAGGAAAGAATTATGTTTCTTGCGTCGGGAGATGAATTTTGTGCCGACAGCGCACACGTGATGTGTCACGGCTTCTGTGCTATATATGTGGTTGCCTGGTTCCGAATAAAATACTGTTGTAAGTCAGCGCTCGTGTGTGTCAAGCCTCTTCTCTGTCTTCGTCTTTTTGCGCTTTCAACCTGTGTCGTGGCATACACAGGCTCTCTGACATTCCAAATGGCGCGTTCGTCTTGGGAGGAAGTAATGAGGCCTTCGCCGCCCTTCCTTTAATGGTCGCACCAGACGTCACCGTGAGGGCCTTGGAAATTGGCGAATCGAGCCTCGAAGAGCAGAAAAAAAAATATTTTAAAAAGCTGCGGAGACGAACCAATAGGAACACTGCACGAGAAAGAACAGTTGAGAACTGTAGAATGAGGCGTGTGTGCGTGTGTGACCGTGATAGCATACGTGAGCGCTGGTAAGCGTGGATGAGTGTGAGCTGAGGTTTCATAAATAACCAAGGGCGTGGTCTTCTTTCCTTGTCGACGAACACGCACATAAACACGATCGAGTTCCTGCTGTGTTCTCGCGGTTAGTTAGACGGGAAGACGGCAGCACTGCCAGCTATGAGAACGGTTGGAAACAACCCTTTATTCCTTACTTCGCCTCTACCTCCCCCCCCTCCCCTTTTTTTTTTCTTCAGGCACCGATTCAATCCGGAGACGTCATTACCATGCCTTGCATGGCCGTAAGCTTAGGTAGCGCACGAATGAGAAGGGCGTTTTCCACCGTGTCTTCCCTTATTATTCCTTTTAGCGACCCTGTGGCACCTCTGTGAGCGAGATGGCGTATAGGGAAACTGCCTTGCTTCGCGGGATGTCTCCCCAGCAAGTCAGAGTTAGTCCTGGGTGGATTTGAGCGGCTCTCCGAAATATAATTACCGCGGAGCATTCCCTTCTTTCGCCCTAAGCCTTTTCTCTTCGCGGCACTGAAATAGGTTCGTTCGCAGTGGAACGAAGACTCCCATTGCAACAGCAGCATCATTCGCTTGTGTTGGTGTCGCTGTGGTGCAACCACTCCGCGTTGCATCTAATGCTCCCTCACATTATCATCTGTATTTCGACTTTGTTTGTGCATTTCCCGCGGCCGGGATATTGTTCGGTGTCACTACATATATCGATAAAGGAAACAGGCAGCTTTTTCTTTTGCAGACCTATTGCGAAACTCGCGGATGGCTTACGATGAAAAGCCTACGCGTTATTCAGTGCGTTTTCTTTTTTTTTACAAATATTGCATAAGTTATTGTTTCGGAAAGCGTCGAAATAAGTAAACAGAAGTCGCAACCTTTTCCTTTTGGTAACATACTGATATGTGCCTAAAGAGTTTTTGAGCCTTATAAAAAAGCAAATGTTGGGCGTAACACATTAGCGAAGGTTTCCTTCCAATGCGAGTTACGCATTGTCCGCGTATTCTTGTTAATAGTGGGCAGATACCGTGAATGCACACATACGGCGTCAGTATAGGAATGCAATGGCTACATGCAAGGAAGTCAAAGGTAGCATAGGAAGACAGTATATACCGTGCTTTTATTTTGGCAGTAAAAAGAATAGTAAAATAAATGTGCAAGAAAAGACACATAGCTGACAGTAAAAATGGGGCCTACCCCGAGCCAGCCTTTTCCCTTCCACTTTCCCTTGGCATAGGGTAACCTCTCTGCCTTCTTCCTTGCCATTTGCTTCTTTCCACTTTCTCGAGTACTTGTGTGCCCCTCACTAAGTGTTAGCCAGCGTCCTGCGCATCCGTGACGGCGGATAGAAACGCCTTATTTACCCTGCTCCTTCTTTTCATCCGTCTTCGTCCCGCGCACGTCACCTTTATTTTTTATTTCTAAGGGAGATTATCAATCCCGAAGAGAACATTGAGCTTGGGGACCAAAGAAAAAAAAAGGCCGGATCTGCAAATTCAAAACTTGGAAAATAAATAATTAAGCAAGAGGAAAAAACGTATTGTCACTCGGTTTCTTTTGATGATGGGAAACGAACATTTGTTCCGAAAAAGCGCCGAATGTTTCCGAAATGAAAATGAAAAGGTCACAAGAAAAAAGGTGGAAGCAAGACGAGACACTTTACGCCTTCGCGGGCTTAAAACGCGGTACGCGCGCTTTCCCGTCCGAGTCGAGAAACAACGGCGTGACGACGAGGACGTTAAGGCCTGCGTCTCAACGTCGCTCTGCCTTTCTTTTGCAATGCTCCACGCTTAAGCTTTCTTCTTCTTCTTTGAAGGCCTCGGCGAAACGCTCACCTCTATCGTTTCTCGAGGAACGGCTCCAATGAAGCGGTTTCTTGCCACGAAGCGACGCGACGCTTTGCAGCAATCACCAAATGGCCTGGAAGCGACGGCGGTGGCCTGCGCTCGCTGCCACAGACTCGCGAAACAAACACTTCTGCGCTTATAGAGCGAGAATCGGCAGCTTCGTTCGTTCGTTCGTGCGTGCGTTCTTCCGTGTCTGAGTTTATCCGAGGCGGAACAAATTTCGTGCGTCAGAGAGCGATGGCTGCCGGGTTATGCGGATTGGCGGTGTAAGCATGCGTGCGTTCTGTGCCGTAGACAAACACGCGCTTCCGTAGCTCGCCTTGCGTTTTCTAAGCCTTCCAGCATACGACTCGTTCGAGTTCAAGTCCTTGGATTTAGAATATTTCTTGATGTTTTTTATTTGTTTACTTGTGTGTCACGTGCTTACGCAGAAGCACAGATTATTGTCATCTTTCTTCCATTCGGATTAAACGGGTCCAATAACAAACCTGCATGCAAGCTTATACGGAATCCCAGAACAGTCATCAGTGCTGCTTGAAGTTAGGAGACATCAGCCATTGGCTGGACCACGGGTTTAAAGCTACGGGACTGGACGGTCTCTCGATCGCTCCAGCAGAAGTGAATGTGCTTAACTTTGAGTTTTTGGCTAGTTGACAACAGAAACAGTACACCTCAGGGAAAGGGGCGTTAAGATAACCTTACACTGTGTATCCAGTCTTGCTTATATCCGTGCTCAGGTATATACGGTCCCGTGGGGCAGCGCGAGAGGAACACATACCATCTTAGGCCACCAGTATCGCTTTGAACCTCCCTACAATGATATGCGCTGACGACACCGACGGTGATTAGCACTTCCAGATACCAGGCTTTTAGCAAAGCCGCAAGTAAGATGGCCCTGCGATCTGTCCTCCCGAAGACCCAGAAAATAATCTGTATTATAGACAGATTTATCTGCTGTCTGATCCATACTTCCATAACAGTGTTGTTTCGTGGAAGACATAAGTGCACACAATTAATAACACACACGCACAGTGCAGCGTATCTACAGGTGATCAGCCAATTCAGTTGTCTTCAATAACCGCAGAAGAGCTCGTGTGGCTTTCCGTGCTCATGAGCTGTGAGGTCAGGCTTCCAACATCGTTTCTTGCTCTCTCTCTCTCTCTCTGTCTCTACCACTGATCCACTGCTGACGTCGCGGGTTCTATACAGGTCGCTGCTGCCGTATTTTCAGTAGATCTGAACACAATAATTCTCCTGTATTTAAATCTTTATGCACGCTGATGAAGCCTATATGTTTCATTAACCTGTAGGTCTCAGCTAAGGCATATCTCGAGATCAGATTTTTTTGTTGATGCTTGGAACCCCCAATTTACTTTGCTTGTCTTTCTTGCGGAGCTTAGCACTTCATCTTAAACTTTTTCATCTTAAACTTTTCATATGGAGCATGTGCATAGATATCGCAAAAAAAAAAAGAGATGTGGCACGACATTTTACGGCTTAATATTGCGGATTTCTTGTTTCATTTTGGTGATGTAAACAGAGAGACTGTTACAAAACCGTTGCAAGGCTTTTGCCAACTGTTCGCAAAAGAGTGTTTCAACTTCTTGGACACATATTTCTGTCGTCGGCTAACAAGATGTAAACAAACTTCTGCTAAGTTTCTACATGACGAGTCGCTCTCTGCCTCGGCGCTCTGCTCCTGACGTCCATGGGCCTGCGGTTGGACATCTCTGCTGGGCACAACGCTATCCGCTGGTTGGCTCTTGCAGCAGGCCAATCGCAGCAAACTGGATTGCAGACGGTGGGATAAGACACATCTACCGAAAGCGACATGGAGGCCAGCCGAAAGTCCGCAACACTGTCTAGTGAGGCCGTTATTCTTTGTCCCGATTTCGCGCTATTTCCATCAATGTATTTCCAGATCAAATAGTTATAATTCCTCACCGTTACAATTCCTCATCCATAATAATTAACGCCTGTGCATGTCTTCCAGTGCTGTGCTGAGATGTACACGAAATGAACAAATTTGCGGGTGGCGTGCGACTAGTCGTCTCCAAAGAGCTTCGCTGTTAGGAAGCACAACAACGCTTATCGATTTGTTTTCGACCAACCTCGCCGGATAAGAGATCGCTTTCCGGTAGGGCGCGCAAGCATCGGCCAGGGGCGTGGAATGCAATGAGTAAACCGATCGGTGGCTCTATTGCCTGGCCATTAGCTATTTAGCGTGCAGAACGTCTCTGCTTGATGCGAAGGCACTGTTCAAAGAACGGGGCTGCCACGAAAATCCTTATGGGCACTTCATGACGCTAATGGCCCATTGTTGTGCACTGCTGTCTCGTTACATAGCACAATCGTTCACGCAGCAACACGCTCAGTTCACTACTAGGCAGTTATACGGTAAAAGAAAGCAGAAAACGTGGCACAGAAGACTGGTAAGTAGGCAGCATTATTCTAAAAGCACATAGAAGACGCTGATATACCATGAACGAAGTATCTTAAATCGCAGTGTCAATTTTTCCATGGGCTATTCTCTTGAAGTGCCCCATAATAATGTAGTCTTGAGCATCGCAGTGCGATTTGGTAGACAAACAACAAGCATGAGCGTTGCTCCTCCGTTTAGAGGCCACAAAGCTTACAGTCCACTCACCCAATGGAAGCATTGCATACCAACGAAACTTGCGTACGAATGCTATACGAAGATTTAACAAATACGATGGAACACTTTCTTTCTTTCTTTCTTTCTTTCTTTCTTTCTTTCTTCTTCTTACTTCTTTCTTTTTTCTTTCTTTCTTTCTTTCTTCTTTCTTTCTTTCTTCTTTTCTTTCTTTTCTTTCTTTCTTTCTTTCTTTCTTCTTTCTTTTTCTTTCTAATGAACCTTTCCCTATCGTCTTATTATTTGTTTACTAACAGCAGTGCTACATGGTCAGCACACAGAACTGTCCTCGAGAGTGTCTTTCCCACTTTGTGAAGTCTACTCCGAAGAAACAGCATACAATACTAGCTTCCTTTTTTTTTCATCATTAGTGATCATGATTCAAGCTTCGTCTTCCTCGTAAGTAAACGACCCTCCAAAGAAAAAAAATAAACAATAAGCAAACACAGCATTTCCGAAACCGGAACAGTAGAAAAGAAAAGTTTGTGAGCCAATTACAATGCA